>NW_024080444.1:9579943-9825726 GCF_014754425.2 Oryx dammah | reverse complement strand
GACCACCTCCATGCTTTACCCTGCACTCACTGCCTCGACTGTCCTCAGAGTGTGCTGATAATCTGCACTGGATGTTGAGTAGGGCCTCCTCTTTGGGAGTAGAAGCCCCTGATCTGTTTCTGAGCTGCAGGGTCGGGTAGGTGTGTTGGGAGCACTTCCTGAGAGAGGAACCACTGAGTATTGCTACATAGTAGCCATCTATCAGCAAGAGCGTATCTACTGGTTTGTGGGAGCTGGGTGCTGAACAGCTTCAGTGGTCAAATGGCAGAAAGCTGGGGTTGGCTGCACAGACAGCCTGAAGTGGCTAGGGTGTGGCCCAGACCAAAACTGGGAGGAGTGTGCAAAATGGAGCCCAGGTCCACCACAGAAGCCCCATTGTTACCACACACATGTGAAGTGAGGGCCCCTGGTGCCACCACAGCTGCTTCCTTCTCAGCAAGCTCACCGTGGGCAGGGCTCCACCTCTGCAACTACTGGGAACAAGAAAGCAGTTGCCCCAAGCGTGGAGGCAGGGCTAAATCTGAGCCCTGTCTTGTGACTTTGTGATGTTGGTGAATTTATGCCATTGGTGCCTTTGTAAGGTCAGTGCCTGTGAGACATCCAAGAAGATTAATGTTCCTGTGGGTGTTCCTGTAAGTGAGGTGGGTCTGGAGTTAGCAGCTGTGGACACTGGGGCCATGTGTCCAGGGAGGCCAGGCTGGGGCCTCTGGTGAATGTTTAGCTCCCGTGACATGTCCGGTTGAGTGACTATGTGACTACCAGTACCTGGTACGCAGATCTGTGCCTATGGATCTGTGCTGATGGCTTTCTGAGGGACATATGGGCCAATTCCTTGGATTCCCATGGCTGAGGCAGGACTGATGGCAGTGCCAAGAACAGGGTATTTTGTGGGCCCACACAATGGGTGACAGACAACATCACAGACTCAGAAGACAAGGATTGCAGACGGCTTTTGGAAGGTAGGAAAGGCAAGGAAATATTCTCCTCTGAAACCTCTGCTAAAGCATTTGACTATGGATCACAACAAACAGGAAAATTCTAAAAGAAATGGGAGTACCAGACTACCTTACCTGCCTCCTGAGAAACCTGTATGCAGGTCAAGAAGCAACAGAACTGGACATGAAACATTGGACTGGTTTAAACTTAGGAAAGGTCTATAACATGGCTGTATATTGGAGTCCTGCTTCTTTAACTTCTATGCAGAGTACATTATGTGAAATGCCAGGCTGGATGAATCACAAGCTGGAATCAAGATTGTTGGAAGAAATAACACCCTCAGATATGCAGATAATACCACCATAATGGCAAAAAAAGCAAAGAGGAACTAAAGAACCTCTTGATGAAGGTGAAAAAGGAGAGTGAAAAAGCTGGCTTAAAACTCAGCATTCAAAAAACTAAGATCATAGCATCTGTTCCCATCACTTCATAGCAAATAGAATGGGGGAAAAAATGGAAACAATGGCAGATTTTATTTTCTTGGGCTCCAAAATCACTGCATTTGGTGACTACAGCCATGAAATTAAAAGACATTTCTCCTTGGAAGAAAAACTATTACAAATCTAGACAGCATATCAAAAACTAGAGACATCACTTGATGAACAAAGGTCTACATAGTCAAAGATAAAGTTTTTTCAGTAGTCATGTACAGATTTAAGAATTGGATCATAAAGAAGGCTAAGTGCCAAAGTATTGATGCTTTCCAAGTATGGGGCTGGAGAAGACTCTTGAGACTCCCTTGGACAGCAAGGAGATCAAAGCAGTCAGTCCTAAAGGAAATTAACCCTGAATATTCATTGGAAGAACGGTTTCTGACGCTCCAATACTTTAGTCACCTGATGGGAAGAGCCAACTCAGTGGAAAAGACCTGATGGGAAAGATTGAGGGCAAGATGGATGGCATTTTTAATAAACTCTGGAAGATAATGAAGGGCAGGGAAGCCTGCTGCAGTTCATGGGGTTGCAAAGAGTAGCAACTGAAGAACAACTAAACCACTTCAAGGGATCAGCCTTTGTTGTTTAAACCACTAAGCAAGGAACTAAACAGATATAGCAGTTGGGAGGGTGAGAGGAGGCATTCAGTGGTCAGAGGTATTAGTGTAAGATTTCTGTAGTTGAGATTGTGTTGATGAGATTTAGGGTGTGGTCCTCAGAGTAGGATGGAGGTGAAAGTCATTTCACCCAATTAACTTATTTGGTTTTTTTCTTTAATTGATAATCCATATGGCATAAAATTCACCCTTTGAAAATGTACAATCCAGTGGTTTATATATATTCACAACACTGTGCAGCCATGACTACTATCCAGTTCTAGAATTAAATACATGGATTTGATTGACTAGTTTTGCCTTCATATACTATAGCACTTAAAAAAAAAAATGCTCCATTTGCTTTTGCTACAGCTCCGGGAGACTGAGAAGCATAAGGAAAATTTTCATGAGAAAATATTGAGTATGAAGAATTCTTCTGAACACATTTATTATACTTGATACACTTGGCCAAATGGAGATGTGCCTCCTGTCGATTCACCAGGTTTGTGATTGTGGCGCTGTGAACCCTTTCAGTGGAAGGCAGAGGACAAAGTAGGAAGGCACACCCTGGCTCCCTAGCAGAACTGCCCTTGAAGATCAGGGCCAGGAGACTGGGGGTTGGGGGAGGGTGGCCCTCAGCTTCAGCAGTCCCCAGGAATGCTAGGGCACAGCCCTTCTGCAGCAGGTCTTTGGGGACAGATAAACCCCTGACACCACACTCAGCGATGGGCCTGTCTCACCCTCCTGGTAGGAGTCCCAGTGGAGGTCACCTCTTTCATTCACTGCACCTGTTCCCTTCCAGGAGGACCATGGATGGACTGGTCTTCTCCTCCTTCCCTCCTGGGTTCGGGGGGCTCTCCTCTCCTGGGCAAGTGTTCTTTTGCTCCCAGAAGACTTCCTATAACTCATAAATTATTTAGAAGCAAATGTGACTTAACCTGAACTGATTTGAGGTTGTTTATATTCTTTAACTCATTTGGTGTGAATATTCAAACATATCACAGTAGAAATTTTGCATTGGGTGTTAGGCAGTATATGATAATTGGCATGAAATTGCCTTTCTGAAAATCCTGAAGTCTGTCCTTATGCAAAGTAAATCTAGCCCCAAGAATTTTGGATAAGGGAGTGTGTTAAGTTGCTCAATTCATGTTCAACTCTTTGTGACCCCGTGGACTGTAGCCCACCAGGCTTCTTTGTCCATGGGATTCTCCAGGCAAGAATACTAGAGTGGGTTGCCATTCCCTTCTCCAAGGGATCCTCCTGACCCAGGGATCGAACCCGTGTCTCCTGCATTGCAGGCAGATTCCATACCATCTGAGTGGCCCACTTGTTCTATAGCCACTGCTCACTGGGTAGTACTCACTACATACAGGGCCTTACTCATTTCCATATTCCCTATGATGTTCTGCACGTCACAGGCCCTCGCTGAGCCTGATTGAATGCCACTCTGATGTGTGCTTTCCCTGGGCTAGGGATTGATGACATTTGTCTTAGCTTGGGCACTGAATTAACATCACCAGGCTTGAAAGTCACAGTACTGCTTACCAGGGAAAGACACTCTGCCAACTGTGGCTAACGGTGAGCACAGCAGGGCCCTGAGGAAGAAACGGTGGCATCATGCCATTCTGGCTATTCATGGAAAGGGCCAGATGTCACCAGAAGGTGGGAAAGCTCGTTCGCCAAGGCCAGCTCATGCTACCTAGACGGACTATTCCTTGCCTCCATGATTCAAAAGAGAATAAACCGATTCTTCCTTGAGGCCACAAAATGGCATGAACAGGCCATGTAGGTAGAAGCATTTCTTGTTTACCCTGAAACAGAGATTTGGGTTCTAGGGTAGAGATTGAAGCCTACAAAGCTGGGCATTGAAATATCTGCTTAGTCCATAGAATGCCCTGCATCAAGACTTTGGGTCGACCCCCTGTGGACTCTCCATGTGTGACTTTAATGTGATATGATTACGAAACTATCTCTAGCTTCCCCTGCTCCCCAAATCAAAGCCACAATGAATAAAAGACCCCATAATAATTTCTGCATATTTTGGTAACAAAGGAAATGACTGTTGATGATAATAAAAACTGCTATTCATAAATTCACCCACTTTGTTGCCATTTATAAAAGCGACCTTTTATTGTAAGCTCATTAGTAGCTGAACTTTATTTTGTCAAAGGAAATGGAGTCAAGAGAGATTATGTTTCATCTTTAATGTGGCCGTTCAACAACAGTGCCACTATCCTGAGTTTCAGATGAATTTAATTGAAACATAATGAACTAAATTAGTTGTTTTATGCAATTAGAATCCTATTTAAATAGGTTAGAAAATGAATAGGATGACAAATGTGTTTGACTTGATTTTCCTCAAGATGGACTCTCTAGGCCTCCTCTGCCTCCTGGTTTTCTCTCCTCAGTGAGTAAGACACTAATATTTTTGGAATTTAAGTATAATTTTGACTTGCCAAGTTTTTCCTCCAGGCAATAGAAAGGGCAGTGGGAACCAGTCACAGAGAACTAAGGGAGAAAACACTCTTCTAGCTCAATGAGGAACAGTCCCTTGCACATCTGAACTCCCTTCCCTTCTGAACTAAGAAAGAGGTTATTATTGAGCAGTGTCTAACCAAGGGTAAGGAGTGATGATATGAGTACAGATCTTCCCTCTGCCCCTTAATAACTTTGTGACTTGGTATGTATCTCTTGACATTTGGACCTCAGTTTCTCCATCAGTACAATGAGAATAATAAAATCCATTTCTTGAGACTGATGGTGGGACTTACCTGGTAGGCGAGGGATGCAGGTGTGATCCCTGTTCGGGGAACTAAGATTCCACATGCCGTGGGGCAGCCAAGCCTGAGCTGCAACTAGAAAGCTGTGCACTCTAGAGCCTGCATGCCACAACTAGTGAGCCCATGCACTCTAGAGCCCATGTCCACAACCAGAGAAGCCCTTGGGTTGCAACAAGACAGTCCACACACCACAATGAGAAGCCCTTGCACCACCACAAAGAGCCTGCCTGCCACAGTGAAGACCCAACACAGCCAAATTTTTAAAAAAAAAATAACAAAAAAAAAAGAGTGCTGCTAAGTGTGGCATGAATGTATATAAGGTATTTGGCATACTGCCCTGCTCAAAAAGTGGGAACTGCTGCTGCTATTACTGATCTTCTTTACCATCATCAACATCTTCATCTTCATCTTGATCGTCAGTCTTCCAACTTCTGGGACCTTGATGTGTTGAAGACCATCAACACCTCTAATTCACATTGGTATACATAAGCTTTCTAGGTATTACCCTACTTAACTGGAGGAAAGAGATGAGATCACAATGCTAATTCACTCAGTGGGGTGGAAGGGTTGGCACTCTTCTTGGGGAGAGTGACAGTAGCTGGTAAGTCTTGATATTGGGGAAGAGCAGCACAGTGTGAAACCCCTGCAGAGGGTCACATAAAATTCTCATCAGTCCCCATCTGTGATGTGAGGGAATTAGCCATCCCCATGGACCTTTCCAGCTCTGAAGTGCTTATGATTCTACAACTACTGCGGCTCTTCTGCCTAATGGAGCACGTTCCAGTGAGCCAGCTATTGCCAGGAAAGTGTTCCGACCTGCCTCAGAGCTGCTGAGGCTTCCTGCTGAGTGTTCCCTTCCAGCATCACTGTTGACTCAATGCGAGAATGTGGCTTCGTGAGTAACAGCGGAGGTGAGAATAAAGACAAATGAGATTTGGCACAGCCTTAGTAAACAGAGCCTTCCCTGTATAGAACAGCTCTGACTGAGAGGAGACCAAGGAAATTAAAAAAAAAAAAAAAAAAAATTATTCATTTCGCCATGGTCTCATCAGCTTGAAGGTTTAAATGGATTCTCAATGAAAAAAGTAAAACTGGTACTACTTTTAACTACAAGATGCTGTTGCAATGTTCCAGTTTCCTACTATTTCTGAGAGTCCCAAGGGATATCTCAGATGCACTCATAAATAAATCTTCTTGGTTTCCCATGGTGACTGTCCTTTGTTCTGTTTCTTCTCAAGTAAACCTTAGGAATGTCAGTTCCTCAGGGGTCACTGCCTGCAGGTTTCTGTAGCTACCGATGATGCCGAAGCTGTCCCACATCATACCCAGAAAGCAATGTGCACGCTGCCACTGTTGCAGTGCTAAAGATGGAGTGAGGTGCTGCTGGCCCCAGCACTGGCCAAAGTTGGGGGTCTCAGGGCCAGGACAGACAGCGCCATTCTTAGCCGAGGGTGACTCCCACCGACTCCCTGCTCCAGCCCCGCATTTCTCCAAAGCAGGAGGAACTGTCATCCTGCCCTTCATCCCTCCTTTTGTGGCTCTCTGGTCCCCAGAGTAGTGCAGCTTCATGCTCTGAACCTCCCAAGGAGACTGTTTCTGTATACACTGCCTTTTTGGGTTTTGTTTATAACAGTCCTTGCTCTCATGAGGGGCTAGGGTGCCACAAGGCTGGCTGTTGGAGACTCTGAAGGATGTGAAGAACAAAAATTCACTCATATTACTTCAGCACTGGTGGTCTTATTGCAGGGATAAGAAGATGCAAAACTCAGTCATGGGCTGGGCCTCACAGGGCTCCAGGAAGAATCTGGCCTCATGGAAATGAATGTGACTGGCAACAGAAATGTTTTTCTTGAGACCTGATTATCGTATTGTGCCCCCACCCTCAGTTCACTGGCCTTTAACTTCTTCTCTCATCAGCAAGCAGCTCCCTGACCCTTCCTTCCAAGGCCTCTGCTGCCATTCTGTCTTTGCTGTTGGCCTGTGATTTTTATTAGCTTCTGCTCCCAATACCACTGATTCTCTGCAAAGGTCCAGACCAAAATCATTACTAGAAAATAAGTTTTATGATGACATGGATTTTGGTTTTTCTTGTTTATCTCTAGTACTTAAGAAAGCAGCTCTACCACTTCATAAATGTGTAGCTTTGGGGCAAGTTACTTAGGCATTCTGTGCCTTGCTTTTTTCTGACCTTCAAAATGTGGACAAAAATAGCAATGCATTTACTGGGTTGTTTTAAGAATGAAATAGATTAATACTTGTAAAGTACTTGTATTAGTGTCTTGCACAGACTATGTTCAGTAGAAGCATTTGTTAAATAAATTTAAAAATAAGGCATCTACACACAGTTGGCACTCAGTGAGTATTTGATGAATAAATTAAGCACATTCCTTGAAGAATCAGATTGACTTAATTGCCCTTGTTCAAGTGCTCTTGTTCCAGGCTGGCTCACATAGTCCCTTAGCCTCTATTGACCACCTCTGGGTCAGCTTTGCCTTCCAAGCCATTTGCTGGGCCAGGAGTTTGGGTTCATGCTACCAACAAAATGATATATGTATAAGGAACCCCTTAAAAAGGGTTTTGGAAGTGATAGATACACTGGGCATGCCTATCTGGTTCACAGTAAAGACTTTACCCTATAGTCAAAACTGTTCCTCCACTCGAATGGCTAAGTTACTTACCTATTCATACTCCAGTGGCTCAGATGGTATAGAATCCACCTGTGATACAGGAGACCAGGGTTCGATCCCTGGGTCAGGAAGATCCCCTGGAGAAGGGAACAGCTAACCACTCCAGTATTCTTGCCTGGAGAATCCCTGGACAGAGGAGACTGGCAGGCTATAGTCTATGGGGTCGCAACAGTTGGACAGGACTGACTGACTAAATGCACACACAATACACGTGCACCCAATTCCTTTGGGCAACTCTTTCCCAGAAGGGTACTCCGTCTCCCTGGCTGAGATGCCCATGGTGCTCTCCTTGGCCTGCCAATGGGCTCTGTCTTCTCTTTCACTCAGTGCTGAATCGACCACTGAGCCTCTTGTGATATAGCTCCTTCCTTTTGTCTTTCATTCTTTAAACTTCTTCAGCTCAGGGACCTTCAGGGTCTAGAAGAGAGACCTCTTCTACTGTGCACTACTGTGCATTCATATGCATATACGTGCATTTTGATGCCAAGATGCTCCCTCTCTGACCCAAAGGAACTTGGATTTTATATTTTCCAGCTTGGAAGCCACCTGAGAGCTGGAGATAACATTTGTGGGGCTGCCAATCAGATAATGAGCAGAGCACTTTATTATTCTTGCCCTCTGGCTCCTAAGAGAGCTGAATTCCACAAGAGGTCCTAAGCTATCAGGGAGGAAGTTTTTCAATTTAATTTTTTCAGGGAGTTGAGTCCCTGAAGTCTCACAAGCTGAAATGGAGCACTGGAGGGAGCTGGCAAGGGAGTCTCCATTACGTGAATGGGCAGGACAGGTAATGAGAGCAGAAGTGAGCTCTACAGAGAGCCATGGGGAGGAGCGGAAAGGAAGAAGCTATTAGCTTTGACTGTGGCATCCTGGAATGACTGCTATCTGGATGGCTAAATTGTTACTTTCTGGAAATTGGCATTTAATCATCTATGACTTGAAGCCTAGGGGACCCCACCAGACCACTTCCACGTCCCTTAGGGCAATGGTTCCCCATCAATCTACATGCCAGTATCATCTAGGGGGTTATTTAAAAATAGATACTTGGTTCACACTCCAAACCTTACATGCAAATCATAATCTCTTGGAGTTGGGGTCCAGGAATCTTTTGATTCTTTAATCTACCACAGCTGGTCCCAGTGTAGACCATCATGGGCCAATCTGGGAACTTTGCAGAAAATGGATATTGACACTTGGAAAAAGCATGGACCAAAGGAAAAGCATCAGCTATGGTAGTCCAAGACTTGGGATAAGTCATTCAATCCCTATGAGGTTTACTTTCCTCTGTTGTCAGATGGGAATAGTAACACTTGCCTTGTCTATTTCACAGAGTTGTTTCAACAAGGGCAGATAAATACATGGAAGAGAACTGAAAAACAGAATCCAAATCTATGGCATAAAGCTCATAAAGTTACTTGTGTGCTGTTGATAAATTTGTGATGAATCCTATGAAACAAATAATCCTGTGAGAATGCCTCCTCTGATCCTGCCCCGTGTACAAAAAAATGCATAAGCAAGACAAGTTTAGTTAAACTCTATGCTTCTCTGATCCCACCATTAAGAAGCAGTTACCTCTAAGATTAAGATGGAAGAAATGAACATATACTTTTACCTCTATCCTAACCCTAAAGCTTACTAAAATTACAATAAAAGGTTTTTCTTTAGTGACAAAAAATAATAATGACAAAAGTTGAGAGAGAAGATAATATTAAAAGTAGACACTTGAAAGCCAAGGGATGGCCAAATATTTGGTAGATTTGAAGGAGCTGAGTCCTAAGCTGGCAGTAGGGGAAAGCCAAGAAGAAATGCAACTTAACACATAGAATCTTTCTATTCCCACAAGGCTCAGAAAGGAATGATTCCATGTACATCTAAAAGTAGGGATGTGGGTGGAGTAAAAGTAGAAAAATTGTTTAAGTAAAAATTAAGAATGCAATGAACACTCCAGAATTCTCCTCAAAGACTCAGAAATTGCTGATGCCATGTTTGTGTAGAAGTATAAGTGAAAGCAGAACTAAAAATAGGATAACTGCTCAGAGATTAAGGAGACCCTTTTCCAGTTTCTTACAGACAGTCTCATTTCTGCTCCAAGGAAAGATTGGAAATATGATTTCTGAAGAGCATAAAACAGAATGGTGGGCCAGAGGACAAGAGGCATCACTGAGAACAGAAACATGTTGGAAACAAGGGGATTAAGTAGAAGTGATAAACTGACTAAGACTCTGCCTTATTCCTTCACTTAGTTCTCAATATGCCGGAAATTCAACTTAAGTTCTACAGACAGGAGAGTAAACTGTAACCCAACAGAAGAGAGCTCAAGATGATGACACTGGAGACTTCTCCCCAAATGGCCAAGACATTTAACCCAACAGGAAAGCCCAGAGTTGCCAATCCCTCCCCCTGTACACTCAGCTTTCAAATTGTTTTTTGTTTTCTGTGTGTGTGTGTGCACGCATGTGTGTGTGAGGGAACACCAGAGCACGCCTATCTGGTTCACTGTAAGGACAAAATGTGGTCCACTGGAGGAAGGAATGGCAAACGACCCCAGGATACTTGCTGCTAGAACCACGTGCACTGTATAAATAGGTCAAAAGGTATTACACTGAAAGATGAGCCCCCCAGGTTGGAGGGTGTCTAATATGCTACTGGGGAAGATTGGAGGGCAACTATTAATAGCTCCAGAAATAATGAAGTGGCTGGGCCAAAGCAGAAATGACACTCAGTTGTGGATGTGTATGGTGATGAAAGTAAAATTCAATGTTGTAAAGAACAGTATTGCATAGGAACCTGGAACGTTAGGTCCATGAATCAAAATAAATTGGACATGATCAAGCAAGAAATAGCAAGAGAAAACATAAAAATCTTAGAATCAGTGAACTAAAATGGGTGGGAATGGGTGAATTCAGATAACCATTATATAATTCAAATGACCATTATATCTACTACTGAGGGCAAAAACCCCATAGAAGAAATGAAGTAGCCCTCATAATCAACAAGAGTCCAAAATGCAGTACTTGGGTGCAACCTCAAAAATGACAGAATGATCTTGGTTCATTTCCAAGGCAAACCATTCAGCACCATGTAATTCAAGTCTGTGCTCCAACCACTGATGCCAAAGAAGCTGAAGTTGAATGGTTCTATGAAGACCTACAAGACCTTCTAAAATTAACACCAAAAAAGACGTCCTTTTCATCATAGGGGATTGGAATGCAAAAGTAGGAAGTCAAGAGATACCTGGAGTAACAGGCAAGTTTGGCCTTGGAATACAAAATGAAGCAAGGTAAAGGCTAACAGAATTCTGCCAAGAGAATACACTAGTTTTAGCAAACACTGTTTATCAACAACACAAAAGACGATTTCACACGTGGACATCAGCAAATGGCCGATACTGACATCAGATTGATTGCATTCTTTGTAGCCGAAGAAGGAGAAGCTGTATTCAATGAGCAAAAACAAGACCTGGAGCTAACTGTGGCTCAGATCATCAGCTTCTCATAGCAAAATTCAGGCTTAAACTAAAAGTGAGAAAAACCACTAGGCCAGTCAGGTATGACTTAAATCCCCTGTGAATATACAGTGGCAGTGATAAATAGATTCAAGGGATTAGATCAATAAACAGACTGCCTGAAGAACTATGAACAGAGGTTCAATATTATACAGGAAGCAGCAAACAAAACCATCCAAAAGAAAAAAGCAAGAAGGCAAAGTGATTGTCTGAGGAGGCTTTACAAATAGCTGAGGAAAGAAAAGAAGCAAAAAGCAAGGGAGAAAAGGAAAGGTACACCCAACTAAATGCAGAGTTCCAGAGAATAGTGAGGTGAGACAAAAAGGCCTTCTTCAGTGAAGAGTGCAAAGGAATAGAGGAAAACAACAGGAGAAAGACTAGAGATCCCTTCAAGAAAATTGGATCTATCAAAGGACTATTTCATCCAAAGATGGGCACAATAATGGGCAGAAATGGTAAAGCTCTAATAGAAGCAGAAGATATCAGGAAGAGATGGAAAGACGACACAGAAGAGATGTGCAAAAAATGTCTTGATGACCACGATGCTGTGGTCAGTCACCCAGAGCCAGATATTCTGGAGTGGGAAGTTAAGTGGGCCATAGGCAGCACTGCTGTCAATAAAGCTAGTGGAAGTGATGGAATTCCAGCAGAGCTATTTAAAAATCTATAAGATGATGCTATCAAAGTGCTACGCTCAATATGTCAGCAAATTTGGAAAACCCAGCAGTGGCCACGGGACTGGAAAAGATCAATCCTCCAAGAAGGGCAGTACTAAAGAATGTCCAAGCCACCAGACAATTGTACCCATCTCCCATGCTAGTAAGGTTATGCTCAAAATCCTGCATGCTAATCTTCAGCATTATGTGAATTGAGAACTTTCAGATGTTCGAGCTGGGTTTAGAAAGGCAAAGGAACCAGAGATCAAATTGTCAACATTTGCTGGATCATAGAGAAAGCAGGGGTATTCCAGAAAAACATCTACCTCTGTTTTACTGACTTCACAAAAGCCTTTTACTGTGTGGATCATAACAAACTGTGGAAAACTCTTAAAGAGATAGGAATACCAGACCATCTTATCTGTCTCCTGAGAAACCTGTATGCAGGTCAAGAGGCAACAGTTAGAACTGGACATGGAACAACAGACAGGTTCAGGATTGAGAATGGAGTACAACAAAGCTGTTTATTATCACCCTGTTTATTTAACTTCTATGGAGTGTACATCATGCGAGATGCCAGGCTGATTGAGTTGCAAGCTGAAATCAAGATTGCAAAGAGAAATATCAACAACCTCAGGTATGTGGATGATACCACTCCAATGGCAGAAAGCAAAGAGGAACTAAAGAGCCTCTTGATGAGGGTGAAGGAGGAGAGTGAAAAAGCTAGCTTAAAACTCAGTATTAAAAAAACTAAGATCATGGCATCCAGTCCCATCACTTCATGGCAAACAGAAAGGGAAAACGTGGAAGCAGTGACAGATTTCTTCTTCTTGGGCTCTAAAATCACTTCGAATGTGACTGCAGCCATGAAATTAGAAGATGATTGCTTCTTGGCAGGAAAGTTATGAGAAACCTAAACAGTGTGTTAAAAAGCAAATGCACCACTTTACCAACAAAGGTCCATATAGTCAAGGTTATGATCTTTCCAGTAGTCATGTATGGATGTGAGAGCTGGGCCAGAGAGAAGTCAGAGCATCGAAGAACTGATGCTTTCAAACTGTGGTGCTGGAGAAGACTCTTGAGAGTCCCTTGGTCAGCAAAGATATCAAACTAGTCTCCAAGGAAATCAGCCCTGAATCCTCACTGGAAGGACTGATGCTGAAACTCCAATACTTTTGCCACCTGATGTGAAGAGCCAACTCACTGGAAAAGACCCTGATGCTGGGAAAGACTGAAGGCAGAAGTAAAGAGGGCAACGGAGGATAAGATGGTTGGATGGCATCACTGATTCAATGGACATGAACTTGGGCAAACTCCAGGAGATGGTGAGGGACAGGGAAGCCTGGCGTGCTGCAGTCCACAGGGTCGCAAAGAGTCAGACATGACTTGGTGACTGAGAGACAAGAGAAAGTTAAAAACAAACCTCTCACTCCCCAATAAAAACTACCGCTTATAGCCTCCCTCTCACTCCCCAATAAAAACCACCACTAATAGCCTCAGGAAAATAAGAACAAGATGCTACAGAAAGGAACATTCAAAGAACCTAAAAGAGTTCTTGAAAATTGGTATAAATTTAAGTAAATCTCTTAAAAAAAAAAAAAAAAGAATATAAAGGAAAGGAAAAAAAAAAAAAAACACGAAAAGAAAGAACCAGTCCTGGAGTTTAAGCACTCACGCAATTGAAGTTCCAGAAAGAGAAAACAGAGGTGAAGCAATCAATAGGAAAATAATTCTAGAAAATTGTCTATAACTTATAAACAGGAATTTTAAATTGTATTAGCAGACTGAGTACCCAACACTCAGTGTTGAGGGAAAAAAAAAGACACATGAAAGTTATTTTAGAATTTCAGAATTGTGGGTACAAAAACTGACTTGAAGCTTCAATATTTTATACAGAGTCAACTATTAGAATGGCAGGAAACTTCTCAATAGCAATAACAGGATCTAAAGTACAAGAGAGTAAAACAAAAAAATATTTCCAATCTTGAATATCAAACCAAACTACCAATGTAGTTTGATATAGAAAGATATGTTTCAGACTTACAAAAACTTAATTAATTTACCTCTGTTGTGCCCTTTGTAATAAAGTTACTGGAGAATGGATTCTATAGAAATAACAGAGTTACCCAAAAAGAGAAAGACAAGGTTTGCGAGTATTCTTTGTTTGCTTCTTCAGTTTATTCTCCATCTATCCACAAGAGACTGACCACTGTGGACTACGTGACCTGAGCTCTCTTGCCACTGATTTGCAACTGGACTTGAGCAATAGGGGCTCCCAAGTGACGCCAGTAGTAAAGAACCGGTCTGCCAATACAGGAGACGTAAGAGACACGGATTTGACCCCTGGGTCGGGAAGAGTCCCTGGAGGAGGATATGGTAACCCATCCCAGTATTCTTGCCTAGAGAATCCCCATGGACAGAGTAGCAAGGACAGGCTTAGTCCACAGCATTGCAAGGAGTTGGGTATGACTGAAGTGACTGTGGACACACACATGTACTTGACCAATAGAGTGCTTCCCTGGTGGCTCAGTTGATAAAGAATCCACCTGCAAGTCAGGAGACCCAGGTTCGGTTCCTGGATTGGGAAGATCTCCTGGAGAATGGAGAGCAACTCACTCTTATATTCTTGACTGGGAAGTCTCATGGACAGAGAAGCCTGGCGGGCCCCAATCCATGGGCTTGGAAGAGTTGGACACGACTTAGTGACTAAATTACATTGACCAATACAGATGCTGGCAGAAGATCAGGATGAAGAAAGAGATGGTAATATTTATTTCCCACGTTTTCTCCCCACTGGGCTTCAGTTGGACAGAGGCTGTATTCTACCTAAGACTTTGACTTTCTGTGGGTGACCTTCTCCCATGGCTCTAGCTCTTACAGGTCCAAATAACAGTTTCCTTCCTTTGCTACTATGAAGTCTTCTCCCACTGTAGCAGATCTAGAGATCAGCCAATCCAGACTTGAATAGGTCAAAGGCTTTGGAGGAAAACAACCAAATTCTTAATGTACTTGTAGGTGTCGAGGAAGACGTATATTGTCACCCTCCTTATTTAACTTATATGCAGAGTACATCATGCAAAATGCTGGACTGGATGAAGCACAAGCTGGAATCAAGATTGCCAGGAGAAATATCAATAACCTCAGATATGCAGGTGACACCATCCGTATGGCAGAAAGTAAAAAGGAAATAAAGAGCCTCTTGATGAAAGTGAAAAAGGAGAGTGAAAAAGCTGGTTTAAAACCCAATATTCAAAAAACTAAGATCATGGCATCCAGTCCCATCACTTCATGGCAAATAGATGGGGAACCAATGGAAAAAGTGACAGACTTTTTATTTTGGGAGGCTCCAAAATCACTGCAGATGGTGATTGCAGCCATGAAATTAAAAGGCACTTGCTCCTTGGAATAAAAGCCATGACCAACCTAGACAGCATATTAAAAAGCAGAGACATTACTTTGCCGACAAAAGTCTGTATGGTCAAAGCTATGGTTTTTCCAGTAGTCATGTATGGATGTGAGAGTTGGACCAGAGAAGGCTAAGCACCAAAGAATTGATGCTTTCACACTGTGGTATTGGAGAAGACTCTTGATAGTCCCTTGGACTGCAAGGAGATCAAAGGAAATCAATCCTGAATATTCATTGAAAGGACTCATGCTGAAGCTGAAGCCCCAATACTCTGGCCACCTGATGTGAAGAACTGACTCATTGGAAAATTCTCTGATGCTGGGAAAGACTGAAGGCAGGAGGAGAAGGGGACAGCAGAGGATGAGGTGGTTGGATGACATCATTGACTCAATGGACATGAGTTTGAGCAAGCTCAGGGAGTTGGTGATGGACAGGGAAGCCTGGCATGCTGTAGCCCTTGGGGTCACAAAGAGTTGAACATGACTGAGTGACTGAACAAGGTATTGAGGGAAGAGATACACAGCTTGGGAGCAGATCTGAATTAGTGTCAAGACCATAAATAGCAAGAAGATGGAAAAACAAACAGTACAAATATTAAATCCAGGAAAAAACAAAAAGTTGTGCCGAGGAGGAAAAGTAATTGTAATACGCTATATAGTTCAGCTGTAATACTCATATAATCATAATAATTTAACTAAAATCAGTCTAACCAAAATTACCATATGACTTACTGGGAATAGAGGTAGATAAGAAATGGTGTGTGGAGGTTGGTGAGAGCTGGTGATAGTGGTGGTAGCAAATGAGATTTACATCCTCATCTTCCTCAGTGGGAAGTCAGTAAATAATATGCAAAACTTAAAAACCAAAGAAACCACAGAATTATAAACAGCAGAAATAATCGATAAGCAGATTATTTAAAGTTATACCAAAAGAATCAACTAAAAGAGGTAAAAAGCGTTATCTCTGGGAGAAGGGAATAGTGAAGTGGAGAATTATTCACTGTGTTTTGCGTTTTTGAAAAAAATTATTTAGTTTTGGCTGTGCTTGGTCTTTGTTGCTGTGCTCGGCCTTGTCATTGCTGTGGCTTCTCTTGTGGAGCATGGGCTCTAGGGTGCTTGAGCTTTGTAATTCCAATTCCCAGACTCCAGAGCACAGGCTCTGTTGTGGTGCACAGGTTTAGTTGTTCCATCACATGTAGGATCTTCCCAGACCAGGGATCCAACCTGTGTCTCCTACGTTGGCAGGCAGATTCTTTACCACTGAGCCACCAGGGAAGCCCCTGTATTTAGCTTTTTAACAAGACATAGAGAACTATTGTCTCAATTATGATCATGTGGACTTGTCATAAAAAACTGATTTTTCTCTAAAAAGGCGGGGGGGAGTAAATTTCTAATTCTCTCTTTGCATTCCCATCTCAAATACTATAATAAAACTCCCTAAATTCTCATGCTGCCTTTCAGAAGAACAGAACTCAAGACAAAAAAAAATCTAGGAGGCAGGAGGTAGAGGACAGGAAGACTTTATTTTGGGGTAGCTGAAGACCCTCCAGTGACAGAGTGGGGGAGCAGATAGAATCTGCACCCAAGGAAGCTCAAAGTAGAAATAATCAAAGACCCAAACAAAACAGGCTGAACTGTTCTAGACATCAAGAGGTAACCCCATAGGAAGGAGCCCTGGACTGTACAGAGTCAGGTTCCTTTAGTTCGGCCGCAAACCTGCTGCCAAGCTCTTGGCAACTAAAAACCCAAACTGGGACAAGAACTGTTACATAGTCCTTATGATCAGAGAGAATTATGGAAAGTTCCTTAGGGGAGGCAGAAGAGCTTTTCTTAGCAGTAAAATCTCAAAGAAATATCTCACGTGGGGCTTTTAGAGGAGACACTCAGTGATGTAGGTGACAGACAAGACCCTAGGAAGTATAGGGAAGAGTTGCCTGGGGCTTCCTTTGACTAAAGCCTGAGGCAGAGAGCTCTGCAGGGGTTAAGTAGCCTGGACGTGGGGCTTGATCAGAGAGGTGCCCAAGGATAGCTATGGGGTTGACTAATATCAAAGACAGAAGAATATGTTTTTTAAAATCTGAGAAACATGGAGACTGGTGAGAACAGCAAATGAAGCAGATTTTGGGAGCAGCTTTAAAGCTAGAAAAGTAAAGCAAGAAAGTGAGAGGAGCATCCTGTGGGTTTTAGGACAATCAGGCTGAGGAATTGATCTACAGTTTAGAAAGAGCTCTGCTTCCCCAAGGACTAGAGAAAGACAAGCAAAGCCCCAGGTAACCAGAAACTAGTCACTGAAGGCTTGAGCCTGCTGTCTTGGAAATAAAACACAAGGCTCAGGGTGGCTTAATTGTGTCCTGTGTGCCTTCTCAGTGTATTATTATGCCCAGAGTTTCTAAGCTTGGCAGAAAAGTTGTCATGCCTTTGATGTGCTTGAATTTTAAAGGAAGATTTGAGAAAATAGAGAGCCTTAATCTTACAGGTGCTGTGGAAGCTAAGAGGAGGCCAAGTTTTATCCTAATTTGGAGATCAGAGAGGCTTTTGGATTTAAGGCTTCAATGAGGTGGAGGATGTCAACACTGGTGGTGGCACAGACAGTCAAGGATTTGGGGACAGGAAAGGTTACAGTGGGGGCATAGTCAGGTATGGCCAGAGCATCAGCTGTTTGAAGGAAGTTGAGAGATAAGAATAGAAAGCAAAGGCATGCTTTGGAGGGTCGTGAATGCCAGACCAGAGAGCAGCAGGTATCTAGTGGCTGGGCCAGTCCTCAGGGATCAGGGTAAGGCTGCAGATTCAAAAGTAGGGTGGTAGTGGTGGTATATGTATATTAAGAATGAGACTTCTCTCTCCTCCTTTCCATTGCCTAAATACCAAGTCTAATGTCTTGAGTAGCCCTACCACAATCTCCTTAACAGCTGTTAACATTGCTGGAACTCACACTATGAGTCCAGGCACTGTACTGGGTGCTTTACATTTCTTATCTTTTGTCAATGAAATGGGTATTGTTTTATTACAATTTTATAGGAAATGAAGGCTAATAAAATTTGGGTATTTTGCTCAAGGTGACAGAGCTATAATGATGAAACTAGGTTCAAAACCCAGCCCCTTGCTTTCCATTCATTATTAGCACTTTAATGGCTTCCTTAGAACCAGAACCAACTATTTTTTTATTTTTATTTTTTTAGTACTCTCACTGAAGCTAAAGATCAGTTCAGAGAAAGTCCTCAGAATATTCCTCTTGGGCCTCTGACTGCCACAGTAGGATGCTAGGAAGACTGGCTTGGCTCAGGTAAGAGGGACTACTTCCCTGGAGACAGGATGGGGCTCAGTTGTGAGGAGTCTCCCCATCTGCCACTCATGTCTCCCCATCTGTTTCTCTGCCCCTTCCCAGGCCCAGGAAGCTCAACAAGGACCCTTTGAAGTCTTTCTTCTGGGGTCAGGGCTTAGAAAGGCAGGTGAGTGACTGCCTGCTTCCTGGTGGGAGTGTGGGAAGGAGCCCAGCTCTGCTCTTGGCTTCTAGACCTCTAGTTAGAGCAGAGACTAGGCCATTATAGTGCACTTTAACTTCCCTGGTGGCTCAGATCGTAAAGAATCTACCTCCAATGAAGAAGATCTGGGTTCAGTCTCCAGATTGGGAAGATCCCCTGGAGAAGGGAATGGCAACCCACTCCAGTATCCTTACCTGGACAATTCCTTGGACAGAGGAGCCTGGTGGGCTACAGTCCATAGGATTGCAAAGAGTTGCACATGACTGAAAGTGGTTAACACTTTCACTTTCATAGTTGATTTGCAATAATTTATTAGCTTTGGATATGGAGCATAGGGATTCAAAATTTTTGAGGTTATTCTCTACTTAAAGTTACTATTAAATATTGGCTATATTCTCTATACTGTACTATATATCCTTATATCCTATATATTTTTTAATATAGTAGTTTGTTTTTTAACTCTTGAGGGCAGTGAGAGAAGTGTGACCTCCATGGTGCTAAGTTGATGTGGCTGAGATTTTTGGCACAGTCAAAGGTGTCTATCAGTGGAGGCATGAGTGCTGGAATGTCCTGCTTTTAGTTCCTGAGTCAGAAAGGGGGTGGGAGTCAGTGGTCCAGAGTTCTCAGGATAATTCCTACTCCCTTGTAGGAAGCCTGGCCACTGGGCTAGCCTGAAGTCATGGAGTAGGCAATTACACAGGTTTTCTCCCTATCTTTTATTATGGTGTCTAAAATTTCATTATTAGAAGTCTATATACTTTTTGCCTTTTGAATGTCCTATTAAAATGCAGCTCCCCGTGGCAAAGACTATATATATGTTAGATACCTATTAACTGACTTCTCAGCTAGGAATATCTGAGAGAAAAAATTATGGGAAACTAGAGTAACAGCTTTAAGGGAAAAGGATGGAGGTGGGCTTGAAGAATCGGGTTACTAACAGTAACAGAGGTGGAAACATTGAATGAAGAGTTTCAAGGCACTTAGTGACAGCTATACATAACCATGTCAGCGAGGACAGGTTCTAGAGTTTAAATAGAACAAAATGCATTCATCAAAACAGTTTTTTTTTTTTTTTAAAGCCAGGGATAGCTAGGGAATCATTTATCCATCCATCCACCCATACTTCAAGCCTTTAACAAGGGCTTACTTTATGCCAGTACTGGGCCTGTTGCTCAAAGAGCTACTTAGATGATTTAGACATGATCTCTTTCCTCTAGGAGTTTCAAGTCTGATAGCAGGAGAGATATGATATATGTTAAAATGATCTCTAAACAAGATAGTGTTAAGGTTCACAAAACAGAGACAGGTAAAGCACTCCAGGAATTGTGAGGTGGGCAAGCCCAGCCACACTTGGCAAAACTTCCTACAGGAGGTGGCATCTGAGCCAGACCTTGAAGAGTGGGTGGGATCCTAGAATGTGGAGGTCAGTGAAGGACATCCAGACATAGGAAGGACATGAAGAAAGAAAAGGAGACAGGAAATGTCAGGGCATACTGGGGGGCTGCAAAGTGCCTATGTGACTTCACAGAGCTTTTGAAAGGAAGATCAGAGATAAAGCTGGAAGGACCTTAGCCTTGACTCTAAGGGACATGGAAGTTTGGTTCAGGATGGACTGTGTTCCCAGGAAGGGGCTGTGTTGCTGTTAGGCCTGGGGAAGGTTGAGAAGGGCTAGTGATGGTGGCAGGAATTTGTGAGACAGAGAGTACAATGAAAGGGAGAAAGGAAGGGTGCTTAGAGTTATACAGACCCCAGTGGAATTCCCTGCTTGTATTTTTGCTTTGCTGAGAAATTTGGAGCAAGCTATTTAGTCTGCTGTATCTTCACTTTTCCCATCTCTAAATCTTTTTCTTAAAAAGAAAATGTTTAACATAACTAGCCTTAAAACATTTCCAGAACTTCTCGGGCTGAAGGCTCTGTGTATGTGTGTGCGCATGTGTAAGTCGTTCAATCATGTCTGATTCTTTGCGACCCCATGGAGTGTAGCTTGCCAGGCTCCTCTGTCCATGGGGTTCTTCAGGCAAGAATACTGGAGGAGGTGCTATTCCCATTTCCAGGTTATCTTCTCGACCCAGGGGTTGAATCCAGGTCTCCTGCATTGCAGGCAGATTCTTTTATCATCTGAACCACTGCTCTGTGGCACTCTTCAAATTTATTAGCACTGTGAGTCCCAGAGGGGGCAGAAGAAATGTCAGTTTCAACTCTGCTGTTCCCTGTCTGCCAGACAATGGGCACCTCTCTCTGGGTGGTGGAAGCGACATGATTAGCAGGGGACAAAGTCATTTTTCCCACTCATGCTCTAGATCTTGAATATATAGCAAAGTTCTGGTCTTAGAGTGGGGATTGAGCCTGGGCAGAGCTCAGTCAGTAAAGATCCCACGTGCACAAATAGATGGAAAAATATACCAAGTTCATGGATTGGAAGAATCAATATAGTGAAAATGAGTATACTACCCAATGCAATCCCTATCAAGCTACCAATGGTATTTTTCACAGAACTAGAATAAATAATTTCACAGTTTGTGTAGAAATACAAAAAACCTCAAATAGCCAAAGCAATCTTGAGAAAGAAGAATGGAACTGGAGGAATCAACCTGCCTGAATTCAGGCTTTACTACAAAGCCACAGTCATCAAAACAGTATGGTACTGGCACAAAGACAGAAATATAGATCAAGATCAATGGAACAAAATAGAAAGCCCAGAGATAAATCCATGTACCTATGGACACCTTATCTTCGACAAAAGAGGCAAGAATATACAATGGAGATAAGACAATCTGTTTAACAAGTGGTGCTGGGAAAACTCATCAACCACTTGTAAAAGAACGAAACTAGAACACTTTCTAACACTATACACAAAAATAAACTCAAAATGGATTAAAGATCTTAATGTAAGACCAGAAATTATAAAACTCCTAGAGGCAAACATAGGTAAAACATTCTCCGACATAAATCACAGCAGGATCCTCTATGACCCACCTCCCAGAATATTGGAAATAAAAGCAAAAATAAACAAATGGGACCTAATTAAACTTAAAAGGTTCTGCACAACAAAGGAAACTATAAGCAAGGTGAAAAGACAGCCTTCAGAATGGGAGAAAATAATAGAAAACGAAGCAACTGACAAAGAATTAATCTCAAAAATATACAAGCAACTCCTGCAGCTCAATTCCAGAAAAACAAACTGCCCAATCAAAAAATGGGCCAAAGAACTAAACAGACATTTCTCCAAAGAAGACATATGGATGGCTAACAAACACATGAAAAGATGCTCAACATCACTCATTATCAGAGAAATGCAAATCAAAACCACAATGAGGTACCATTTCACACCAGTCAGAATGGCAGTGATCCAAAAGTCTACAAGCAATAAATGCTGGAGAGGGTGTGGAGAAAAGGGAACCCTCCTACACTGTTGGTGGGAATGCAAACTAGTACAGCCACTATGGAGAACAGTGTGGACATTCCTTAAAACACTGAAAATTGAACTGCCCTATGACCCAGCAATCCCACTGCTGGACATCCACACCGAGGAAACCAGAATTGAAAGAGACACGTGTACCCCAGTGTTCATCGCAGCACTGTTTATAATAGCCAGGATGTGGAAGCAACCTAGATGTCCATCAGCAGACGAATGGATAAGAAAGCTGTGGTACATATACACAATGGAATATTACTCAGCCATTATAAAGAATACATGTGAATCAGTTCTAATGAGGTGGATGAAACTGGAGCCTATTATACAGAGTGAAGTAAGCCAGAAAGAAAAACACCAATACAGTATACTAACACATATATATGGAATTTAAAAAGATGGTAACAATAACCTTGTATGTGAGACAGCAAAAGAGACACAGATGTATAGAACAGTCTTTTGGACTCTGTGGAAGAAGGCGAGGGTGGGGTGATCTGAGAGAATAGCACTGAAACATGTATATTATCATATGTGAAACAGATCACCAGTCCAGGTTTGATGCATGAGACAGGTGTGCAGGGCTGGTGCACTGGGATGACCCAGAGGGATGGGATGGGGAGGGAGGTGGGAGGGGGGGTTCCGGATGGGGAACACATGTAAACCCATGGCTGATTCATATCAATGTATGGCAAAAACCACTACAATATTGTAAAGTAATTAGCCTCCAACTAAAATAAATAAATAAAGAATCCACCTGCAATGCAGGAGACCCCGGTTCAATTCCTGGTTCAGGAAGATTCCCCTGGAGAAGGGATAGGCTACCTCCTCTGGTATTCTTGGGCTTGCTTTGTGGCTCAGCTGGTAAAGAACCCGCCTGCAATGCAGGAGGCCTAGGTTCGATCCCTGGGTTGGGAAGAGCCCTTGGAGAAGGGAAAGGCTACCCACTCTAGTATTCTGGCCTGAAGAACTTCATGGACTGTAGAGTCCATGAGGTCGCAAAGAGTCGGACACAACTGAGCGACTTTCACTTTGAACCTGGTCAGGGGAAGGCTCAGGATGAAGCATGTAGTCAGGGTACCAGAGGTTAGGGGCCTTGTTCGTCATTGTTTCTAACTGAAAAATTGGAAAAAAAAAAACCTAAATGTCCAAGAAGAAATTAATAAAGTAAATTATGGAAGAGGTAGGCTCTAAAATACTGAGACCGTGGTATTGATCTATATTTATGAAGTAATATCATTTTAATAGAGTCAATTAAGATTTTAATACAGCATGTCCCAGATGGCACTAGTGGTAAAGAACCCGCCTGCCACTGCAGGAGACAAAAAGAGACACAGGTTCGATCCTTGGGTTCGGAAGATCCCCTGAACAAGGGCATAGCAATCCACTTCAGTATCCTTGCCTGGAGAATCCCATGAACAGAGGAGCCTGTGGGCTACAGTCCATAGGGTCACAAAGAGTCAGACAAGACTAGAAGTGATTTAACATGCACACAGGCACAGTATAAGCTCATTACTGATATCTGTATGTTACTTTCTATTACAATTAATCTAAAGAAGGAAATGGCAACCTTCTCCAGTATTCATGACCTCATGTACAGAAGAACCTAGTGGGCTACTGTCTATGGGGTCACAAAGAGTCGAACATAACTTAGGAACTAAAACAACGAAATTGCAGTTAATACAGGTTTATTATCTTAGAAAAGATGCATTGCTCTACTTGTGTAAAGAATCCTGTTCATTCTACCTCCTCTAGGGCATGGATCCAGTCATTCTGTCCTCTTTTACCATTATCCTTTCCCCTTTTCCTCTGGATAATTACCATCACCTTAAAGATGTTCCATACTCTGACTTAGCCAAAAAAACTAAAAAGAATATCAAAAATTTCTTGACTTCTCCATTTCCTACCAGTTAGCATGTCATGTCTCTACTTCCCTTCATAACAAAACTTTTTGAAACTTTATATTTGCTTCTATGTCCCTTCTTAAATTTCTGACCATGTTTTTGAGCCTACTCTTGTGAAGTCATCAATGCCAAATCTGGCTGTACTTCATCAATCAAATGCTGAGTTTCCTCTCCTCATATTTAACCTTTCAGTAGCCTTGTTCCAGCTGATCACCACTGTTAACAACACTTCCCTTATTTGGCTTCTGGAACAACAATCCCTCCTGGTTTTCCCCTCACCTCTCTGGTGTTTCTTTCTTGGATGAATTTTCAGATTCCCCTAATTTTACTCACTTTTTGTTGTACTTTTATATTGTTTTGCTCCAGGGTTTAGTCCCAGAAAATTTTCTCTTTTATATACTTTCTATAAGTGATTTCATCCAGGTCTATGGTTTAAATATCAACTATATATATTGAATTTCAAAATGATAATTCCAGTCTCAACACAGCACTGCTTGCATGCTTAAGAGGCATCTGAAGAAATCAGCTGGGGCTGGACCAGATGGTGGAATAGAAGGACGTGTGCTTATCTTCTCCTGCCAGAGCATCAAATTTGAAACTAGCTGTTGAACAACTGTCAACAGGAAGACACTGGAACCAGCCAAAAAAAGATACTCCACATCCAAGGACAAAGCAGAAGCCACAGCAAAACAGTAGGAGGGGTACTATTATGATAAAATCAAATTCTATACCTGCCAGGCGGGCAACTCACAAACTGGAGAACAAAAATATCAAAGACGTTCTTGCACTATTGTGAAGGTTCTAGGCCCCACATCAGGCTCCTCAGCCTGGGGATACAGCCAAGGACTGGGAATCCCCAGGGAATCTGACTTGGAAGGCCAGCAGGATTTGATTACAGAGCTTCCATAGGACTGGGGAAAACAGACTCTTGGAGGGTACAAATAAAATTTTATGCATGTCAGGACTCAGGGGAAAGGAACAGTGACACCACAGGAGACTGAGGCAGACCTACCTGTGAGTGTTTGGGGGTCTCCGGCAGAGGCATGGGTTGGCAGTGGCCTGCCATGGGGACAGGGGCACTGCCAGCAGAGGTCGTGGGAGATGCATCTCAGCAAATGCATCTCTTAGAGTTCACCAATAGCCCTACTGTAGAAGCCTATAGACTCCAGGACTGGGTCACCTCAGGCTAAACAACTAACAGGGAGGGAGCACAGCCCCACCTGTCAGCAGATAATTGGATTGAAGTTTTATTAAGAACTTTATTTGGAAGACCCGGGTTTGATCCCTGGGTTGGGAAGATCCCCTGGAGAAGGAAATGGCAACCCACTCCAGTACTCTTGCTTGGAGAATCCCATGGAGGGAGGAGCCTGGTGGGCTACAGTCCATGGGGTTGCAAAGAGTTGGACATGACTGAGCAACTTCACTTTCGCTTCACTTTATTAAGCACAGCCCTGACAGAATGATCTCTGTTCCTTTCCAAGGGAAACCATTCAATATCACAGTAATCCAAGCCTATGCCCCAACCAGTAATGCTGAAGAAGCTGAAGTTGAACGGTTCTATGAAGACCTACAAGACCTTTTAGAACTAACACCCAAAAAAGATGTCCTTTTCATTATAGGGGACTGGAATGCAAAAGTAGGAAGTCAAGAAACATCTGGAGAAACAGGCAAATTTGGCCTTGGAGTATGGAATGAAGCAGGGCAAAGGCTAATAGAGTTTTGCCAAGAGAACGCACTGGTCATAGCAAACACCCTCTTCCAACAACACAAGAGAAGACTCTACACATGGACATCACCAGATGGTCAACACTGAAATCAGACTGATTATATTCTTCGCAGCCAAAGATGGAGAAGCTCTATACAGTGAGCAAAAATAAGACCAGGAGCTGACTGTGGCTCAGATCATGAACTCCTTATTGCCAAATTCAGACTTAAATTGAAGAAAGTAGGGAAAACCACTAGACCATTCAGGTATGACCTAAATCAAATCCTTTATGATTATACAGTGGAAGTGAGAAATAGATTTAAGGGCCTAGATCTGATAGACAGAGTGCCTGATGAACTATGGAATGAGGTTTGTGACATTGTACAGGAGACAGAGATCAAGACCATCTCCATGGAAAAGAAATGCAAAAAAGCAAAATGGCTGCCTGGGGAAGCCTTACAAATAGCTGTGAAAAGAAAAGAAGCAAAAAGCAAAGGAGAAAAGGAAAGATATAAGCATCTGAATGCAGAGTTCCAAAGAATAGCAAGGAGAGATAAGAAAGCCTTCCTCAGTGATCAATGCAAATAAATAGAGGAAAACAACAGAATGGGAAAGACTCGAGATCTCTTCAAGAAAATTAGAGATACCAAGGGAATATTTCATGCAAAGATGGGCTCGATAAAGGACAGAAATGGTATGGACCTAACAGAAGCAGAAGATATTAAGAAGAGGTGGCAAGAATACACGGAAGAACTGTACAAAAAAGATTTTCATGACCAAGATAATCACGATGGTGTGATCACTCACCTAGGGCCAGACATCCTGGAATGTGAAGTCAAGTGGGCCTTAGAAAGCATCACTATGAACAAAGCTAGTGGAGGTGATAGAATTCCAATTGAGCTATTTCAAATCCTGAAGGATGATGCTGTGAAAGTGTTGCACTCAATATGCCAGCAAATTTGGAAAACTCAGCAGTGGCCACAGGACTGGAAAAGGTCAGTTTTCATTCCAATCCCAAAGAAAGGCAATGCCAAAGAATGTTTAAACTAGCACACAATTGCACTCATCTCACATGCTAGTAAAGTAATGCTCAAAATTCTCCAAGCCAGGCTTCAGCAATATGTGAACTGTGAACTTCCAAATGTTCAAGCTCGTTTTATAAAAAGCAGAGGAACCAGAGATGAAATTGCCAACATCCACTGGATCATGGAAAAAGCAAGAAAGTTCCAGAAAAACATCTATATTTGCCTTATTGTTTATTGACTTTAAGGCCAAAGCCTTGACTGTGTGGAACACAATGCTGCTGCTGCTGCCGCTAAGTCACTTCAGTCGTGTCCGACTCTGTGCAACCCCATAGACAGCAGACCACCAGGCTCCCCCATCCCTGGGATTCTCCAAGCAAGAACACTGGAGTGGGTTGCCATTTCCTTCTCCAAAGCATGAAAGTAAAAGGTGAAAGTGAAGTCGCTTAGTCATGTCTCTCAGTGACCCCATGGAGCTACCAGGCTCTTCTGTCCATGGGATTTTCCAGGCAAGGGTACTTGAGTGGGGTGCCATTGCCTTCTCTGTGGATCACAATAAACTGTGGAAAATTCTGAAAAAGATGGGAATACCAGACCACCAGACCTACCTCTTGAGAAACCTGTATGCAGGTCAGGAAGCAACAGTTAGAACTGGACCTGAAACAACAGACTGGTTCCAAATAGGAGAAGGACTATGTCAAGGCTGTATATTGTCACCCTGCTTATTGAACTTATATGCAGAGTACATCATGAGAAATGCTGGGCTGGAAGAAGCACAAGCTGGAATCAAGATTGCCAGGAGAAATATCAATAACCTCAGATACGCAGATGACACCACCCTTATGGCAGAAAGTAAAGAGGAACTAAAAAGTCTCTTGAAAGTGAAAGAGGAGAGTGAAAAAGTTGGCTTAAAGTTCAACATTCAGAAAACTAAGATCATGGCATCTGGTCCCATCAGTTCATGGGAAATAGATGGGGAAACAGTGGAAACAGTGTCTGACTTTATTTTCGGGGGCTCCAAAATTACTGCAGATGTTGATTACAGTCATGAAATTAAAAGACGCTTACTCCTTGGAAGGAAAGTTATGACCAACCTGCTGCTGCTGCTTCTAAGTCGCTTCAGTCATGTCCGACTCTGTGTGATCCAAGAGACGGCAGCCCACCAGGCTCCCCCGTCCCTGGGATTCTCCAGGCAAGAACACTGGAGTGGGTTGCCATTTCCTTCTCCCATGCATGAAAGTGAAAAGTGAAAGTAAAGTCACTCAGTCATGTCTGACTCCTAGTGACCCCATGGACTGCAGCCTACAAGGCTCCTCCGTCCATGGGATTTTCTAGGCAAGAGTACTGGAGTGGGTTGACATTGCCTTCTCCATGACCAACCTAGACAGCATACTAAAAAGCAGAGACATTACTTTGCCAACAAAGATTCGTCTAGTCAAGGCTATGGTTTTTCCAGTGGTCATGTATGGATGTGAGAGTTGGACTGTGAAGAAAGCTGAGCACCGAAGAATCGATGCTTTTGAACTATGGTGTTGGAGAAGACTCTTGAGAGTCCCTTAGACTGCAAGGAGGTCCAACCAGTCCATCCTAAAGGAGATCAGTCCTGGGTGTTCATTGGAAGGACTGATGCTAAAGCTGAAACTCCAATACTTTGGCCACCTCATGTGAAGAGTTGACTCACTGGAAAAGATCCAAATGCTGGGAGGGATTGGGGGCAGGAGGAGAAGGGGATAACAGAGGATGAGATGGCTGGATGGCATCACTGACTCGATGGACATGAGTTTGAGTAAACTCCAGGAGTTGGTGATGGACAGGGAGGCCTGGCATGCTGCGATTCACGGGGTCACAAAGAATTGGACACGACTGAGTGACTGAACTGAATTGCTCACCAGAATAAGACCCAGTTTTCCCCACAGCCAGTCCCTCCCATCTAGATGCTTTCACAAGCCTTTTATGCTTATCCACCAGAAGGCAGACAAAAGAAATAAGAACTACAATCTCATCAGCCTACAGAACTAATACCACAATCACAGAAAATTTCCAAAAATGAAAAGAAATAGGATTATGTTCCAGATGAAGGAATAAGATAAATCTCCAGAAAAACAATTAAATGAAGTAGAGATAGGCAACCAACCAGAAAAAGAATTTAAAATAATGATAGTGAATATGATTCAGGATCTCTAAAAAAGAATGGAGGCAAAGATTTGAGAAGATGCAACAAATGGTAACTAAAGACCTAGAAGAAGTAAAGAACAAACAGAGATGAACAATACATAGGAGGAGTCAATAGCATAATAATAGCAGAAGAATGAATAAGTGATCCAGAAGACAGAATGCTGGAAATCAATGCTGCAAAACAGAATATTTAAGAAAGGATGAAAAGAAATGAAGACAGCCTAACAGACCTCTGATACAACATTGAAAAAGTGAAAGTGAAAGTGAAGTCGCTCAATCATGTCTGACTCTGCGATCCCATGGACTTTAGCCTACCAGGCTTCTCAGTCCATGGGATTTTCCAAGCAAGAGTACTGGAGTGGGTTGCCATTTCCTTCTCCAGGGGATCTTCCCGACCCAGGGATCAAACCCGGGTCTCCCTCATTGTAGGCAGACGCTTTTACCTTCTGAGCCACAAAGGAAGCCCCGATACAAAATTAAATACACCAATATTTACATTATAGAGATCCCAGAAGGAGAAGGGAGAGAGAAAGGACTTGATAAAATATTTGAAGAGATAATAGCTGAAAAATTCCCCAACATGGGAAAGGAAATAGTTAACCAAGTCCAGGAAGCACAGAAAGTCCCAGGCAGGATAAACCCACGGAGGAACACACTGAGACACATGTAATAAAACTGACAAAAATTAAAGACAAATTATTAAAAGCAACAAGGGAAAAAAGACAACATACAAGGGAAAACCCATAAAGTTATCAGCCGATTTCTCAACAGAAACTCTATAAGCCAGAAGGCAATAGCATAATATATTCCAAGTGATGTAAGGGAAGAACCAACAACCAGGAATACTCTACCCAGCAAGACTTTCATTCCAATTTGACGCCAAAATCAAAAGCTTTCCAGACAAGCAAGTTAAGAGAATTCAGCACTAATTCAGCACCACTAAACCAGTTTTAGGGCTTCCCTGGTGGCTCAGAGGTTAAAGTGTCTGCCTGCAATGCAGGAGACCCGGGTTCGATCCCTGGGTTGGGAAGATCCTCTGGAGAAGGAAATGGCAGCCCACTCCAGTATTCTTGCCTGGAGAATCCCATGGATGGAGGAGCCTGGTAGGCTACAGTCCACGGGGTTGCAAAGAGTCGGACACGACTGAGCGACCTCACTTTCACTTTCAAACCAGTCTTACAACAAATGATAAAGGAACTTCTTTAGGCAGGAAACACAAGAGAAGGAAACGATCTACAAAAAATAAACCCCAAACAATTAACAAAATGGTAATGGGATCATACATATTGATAATTACCTTAAATGTAAATGGATTAAATACACCAACCAAAAGACATAGACTGGCTGCATGGATTTAAAAACAAGACCCATATATATGTTGTCTACAAGAGACCTACTTCATACCTATGGACACTTGCAAACTGAAAGTAAGGGGACGGCAGAAGGCATTTCAAACAAACGGAAATCATAAGAAAACTGGAGTAGCAACATTCACATCAGACAAAATAGACTTTAAGAGATAAAGAAGGACACTACATAATGATTGTGGGTTCAATCCAAGAAGAAGATATATGCACCCAACATAGGAGCACCTCAGTATGTAAGCAAATACTAACAATCATAAAGGGAGAAACTGACAGTAACATAATAATAGTGAGGGACTTTAATACCCCACTTTCATCAATGGACATATCATCCAGACAGAAAATCAATAAGGAACCACAGGCCTTAAATGACACTTTAGGCAATTGCACTTAATTGATAATTATAGAGCAGTTCATCCAAAGGCAGCAGACTACACATTTTTCTCCAGTGCACACAAAACATTCTCCAGGACTGCTCACATGCTGGGTGACAAGTCTAGTCTTGGTAAATTTCAGAAAATCAAAATCACATCAAGCATCTCTTCTGATTACAATGTAATGAGATTAGAAATAAACTACAAGGAAAAACTTTAAGAAACACAAACATACAGTGGCTAAACAACATGCTACTAAGCAACCATTGGATCACTGAAGAAATCAAAAATGAAGTAAAAAAAAAAAATACCTCAAGACAAGTGAAAATGAAAGTACAATAGTCCAAAACTTATGGGATGTAGCAAAAGCAGTTCTAAGAGGGAAGTTTATAGCAATACAATCTTACCTCAAGAAACGAGAAAAACTCAGATAAGCAACCTAACCTTATACCTGAAACAACTAGATAAAGAACAAAAAACCCTAAGCTAGTAGAAGGAAGGAAATCATAAAGATCAGAGCAGAAATAAATGAAATAGAGATAAAGAAAACAATTGCAAAGATCAATGAAACTAAAAGCTGGTTCTTTGAAAAGATAAACAAGATTGATAAACCTTTAGCTAGACTCATCAAGAAAAAAAAAGAGGGAGAGGACTCAAATCAGTAAAATTAGAAATGAAAAAGAAATTACAACTGACTCCACAGAAATTTCAAGAATCATAAAAGACTATTATGAACAACTAACTGTATGCCAATAAAATAGACAACCTGGAAGAAATGGACAAACTCTTAGAAAGACTGAACTGGGAAGAAATAGAAAGTATGAACAGTCCAATCACAAGCACTGAAATTGAAACTGTGACTTAAAAATCTCTCAAGAAACAAAAGTCCAGGGCCTGATGGATTCACAGGTAAATTTTATCAAACATTTAGAGGAGTTAACACCTATCCTTTTGAATCTGTTCCAAATAATCACAGAGGAAGGAAAACTTCCCAACTAATTTTATGAGGCCACCATCACCCTGCTACCAAAACCAGACAAAGATACCACCAAAAAAAGAAAAGTACAGGTCAGTATTACTGATGAACACAGATGCAAAACTGCTCAATAAAATACTAGCAATCTGTATCCATACATCATGATCAAGTGGGATTCATCCTAGGGATGCAAGGATTTTTCAATATCTTTAACTCAATCAATATGATACACTGTATCAACAAACTGAAAATTAAAAACCATATGATCATCTAAATAGATGCAGAAAAGGCTTTTGACAAAATTCAGCACCAACTTATAATAAAAACTCTCCAGAAAGGGGGCATAGAGGATACATACCTCAATGTAATAAAGGTCATATATGACATACCTACAGCTAGCATCATACTCAATGGTGAAAAGCTGAAAGCATTCCCTCTAAGATTAGGAGCAAGATAATGATGTCCATTCTTACCACTTTTATTCAACATAGTTTTGGAAGTCCTAGCTACAGCAATCAGAGAAGAAAAAGAAGGTAATCCATACTGCAAAAGAAGTTAAACTGTCACTGTTTGCAGATGACATGATACTATACACAGATCTTAAAGATGCTACCAGAGAACTACTAGAACTCAATGAATTTGGTAAAGTTGCAGGTTCAGTCAGTTCAGTTCAGTTGCTCAGTCATGTCCGACTCTTTGCGACCCCATGAATCGCAGCACGCCAGGCCTCCCTGTCCATCACCAACTCCCGGAGTTCACTCAAACTCACGTCCATCAAGTCAGTGATGCCATCCAGCCATCTCATCCTCTGTCGTCCCCTTCTCCTCCTGCCCCCAATCCCTCCCAGCATCAGAGTCTTGTCCAATGAGTCAACTCTTCGCATGAGGTGGCCAAAGTACTGGAGTTTCAGCTTTAGCATCATTCCTTCTAAAGAAATCACAGGGCTGATCCCCTTCAGAATGGACTGGTTGGCTCTCCTTGTAGTCCAAGGGACTCTCAAGAGTCTTCTCCAACACCACAGTTCAAAAGCATCAAGTTTCAGGTTACAAAATTAATAAATAGAAAATTGTTGCATTTTTATACACTGACAATGAAAGTTCAGAAAGATAAATTCAAGAAGCAATTCCAATTACCATTGCATCAAAATTAATAAAATACCTAGGAATAAATCTAGCTATGCATGTGAAAGACCTGTACTCCAAAAACTGTAAGATGCTGATGAAAGAAATTAAAGAAGACATAAACAGATGGAAAGATATACCACACATTCATGGATTGGAAGAATCAATATTGTTAAAAGGACTATATCACCCAAAACAATCTACAGATTCAACGCAATGTCTATCAAATTAGCAACATCATTTTTCACAGAATTAGAACAACAACAACAAAAAATCTCAAAATTTGTATGGAGATACAAAAGACTCCAAATAGTGAAAGCAATCTTGAAAAAGGAAAACAGAGCTGGAGGAATCAAGGTACCTGACTTCAGACTATATTACAAAACTACAGTCATCAAAACAGTATGGTCCTGGCTGTTACAAATAATAGATTAATGGAACTGGATAGAAAACCCAGAAATGAGCCCATGTACCTACAGTGAATTCATCAGTGACAAAGGAGGCAAGACTACACAACCTTGGGAAGACAGTCTCTTCAACAAATGGTCCTGGGAAAACTGGTCAGCCACATGTAAAAACATGAAATTAAATCATTACTTAGCTCCACACACAAAAATAAACTCAAAATGGATTAAACACCTAAATGTTACTCTGGACACTATAACACTCTTAGAGGAAAACATAGGCAGAACACTCTCTGCCATAAATCACAGCAACATCTTTTTTCAATCCATCTCCCAGAATAATGGGGAGGGGGGGGAACCAAAAATAAACAAATGGGACCTACTTAAACTCAAAAGGCAATGCTAAAGAATGCTCAAACTACTGCACAATTGCACTCATCTCACACATTAGTGAAGTAATGCTCAAAATTCTCCAAGCCATGCTTCAGCAATATATGAACTGTGAACTTCCAGATGTTCAAGCTGGTTTTAGAAAAGGCAGAGGAACCAGAGATGAAATTGCCAACATCTGCTGGATCATGGAAAAAGGAAGAGAGTTCCAGAAAAACATCTATTTCTGCTTTATTGACTATGTCAAAGCTTTTGACTGTGTGGATCACAATAAACTGTGGAGAATTCTGAAAGAGATGGGAATACTAGACCACCTGACCTGCCTCTTGAGAAACCTATATGCAGGTCAGGAAGCAACCGTTAGAACTGGACATGGAACAACAGACTGGTTCCAAACAGGAAAAGGAGTACGTCAAAGCTGTATATTGTCACCCTGCTTATTGAACTTATATGCAGAGTACATCATGAGAAATGCTGGGCTGGAGGAAGCACAAGCTGGAATCAAGATTGCTGAGAGAAATATCAATAACCTCACGACTGAGTGACTTCACTTTCACTTTTCACTTTCATGCATTGGAGAAGGAAATGGGCAACCCACGCCAGTGTTCTTGCCTGGAGAATCCCAGGGACAGAGGAGCCTGGTGGGCTGCTGTCTATGGGACTGCACAGAGTCAGACACGACTGAAGTGACTTAGCAGCAGCAGCATATATGTAGAAGACACCACCCTTATGGCAGAAAGTGAAGAAAAACTAAAGAGCCTCTTGATGAAAGTGAAAGAGGAGAGTGAAAAGTTGGCTTAAAGCTGAACATTCAGAAAACGAAGATCATGGCATCTGGTCCCATCACTTCATGGCAAATAGATGGGGAAACAGTGGAAACATTGGCTGACTTTATTTTGGGGGGCTCCAAAATCACTGCAGATGGTGACTGCAGCCATGAAATTAAAGGACGCTTACTCCTTGCAAGGAAAGTTATGACCAACCTAGACAGCATATTCAAAAGCAGAGACATTACTTTGTCAACAAAGGTCCATCTAGTCAAGACTATGGTTTTTCCAGTAGTCATGTATGGATGTGAGAGTTGGACTATAAAGAAAGCTGAGCACTGAAGAATTGATGCTTTTGAAGTGTGGTGTTGGAGAAGACTCTTGAGAGTCCCTTGGACTGCAAGGAGATCCAACCAGTCCATCCTAAAGGAGATCAGTCCTGGGTGTTCATTGGAAGGACTAATGCTAAAGCTGAAGCTCCAATACTTTGGCCACCTCATGCGAAGAGTTGACTCATTGGAAAAGACCCTGATGCTGGGAAAGATTGAGGGAAGGAGGAGAAGGGGACGACAGAGGATGAGATGGTTGGATGGCATCACCAACTCAATGGACATGGGTTTGGGTAGACTCCAGGAGTTGGTGATGGACAGGGAGGCCTGGCGTGCTGTGGTTCATGGGGTTGCAAAGAGCTGGACACGACTGGGCGACTGAAGTAACTAACTAAACTCAGAAGCTTTTGCACAGCAAAGGGAACAACAAAACAAAAAGACAACCTACAGACTGGGAGAAAATATTTGCAAATGATGCGATTGACAAGCAATTAGTCTCCAAAATTTACAAACAGCTCATGATGGCTAATAGCATCAAAACAAACAGCCCACTCAAAAAAATGGGCAGAAGACCTGAATAGATATTTTTCTAAAGAGGACATACAGATGGCCAATAGGCACAAGAAAAGATGTTCAAGATCACTAGTTATTAGAAAAATGCAAATCAAAACTACAATGAGATATCACCTCACACCAGTCAGTCTGCTGCTGCTGCTGCTAAGTCACGTCAGTCATGTCCGACTCTGTGTGACCCCACAGACGGCAGCCCACCAGGCTCCTCTGTCCCTGGGATTCTCCAGGCAAGAACACTGGAGTGGGTTGCCATTTCCTTCTCCAGTGCATGAAAGTGAAAAGTGAAAGTGAAGTTACTCAGTTGCATCCGACTCTTAGTGACCCCATGGACTGCAGCCTACCAGGCTCCTCCGTCCATGGGAGTTTCCAGGTAGGAGTACTGGAGTGGGGTGCCATTGCCTTCTCCACCAGTCAGTCTGGCTGTCTTCAAAAAATCCATAGATGACAAATACTGGAGATGGTGTGGAGAGAAAGGAACCCTCCTGCACTGTTGATGGGAATGTAAATTGCTATACCCACTATGGAGAACAGTATGGAGGTTCCTTGAAAACTAAAATTAGAGCTACCATATAACCCTGCAATCCCTCTCCTGGGCATATATCCAAGAAACACATGGCCTGGAAAGATACATGCACTCCAGTGTTCACTGCAGCAGCGGCACTGCTTACAATAGCCAAGACATGGAAACAATTTAGTTGTCCATTAACAGAGGAATGGATAAAGAAGATGTGCTACATATAGACAATGGAATATCACTCAGCCATTAAAAAAAGGAAATAAGGCCAGTTGTAGCAACATGGATAGAGTGTCATACTGAGTGAAGTAGGTCAGACAAAGAAATATCATATGACATCTCTTATATGTGGAATCTAAAAAGAAATGATGCAAATGAACTTACGTATAAAACAGATTCACAAACTTAGAAAATGAACTCATGGTTTTGCCGGGGCGGGGGTGGGGGGAAGGATAGTTAAGGACTTTGGGAAGGTCATGTACACATTGCTATATTTAAAATGGATAACCAACAAGGACCTACTGTACAGCACATGGAACTCAACATGCCAGCCTGGATAGGTAGGGGGTTTGGGGGAGAATGGATACATGTATCATATGGCTGAGTCCCTTCCCTATTCACCTGAAACTACCACAGCATTCTTTTTATTTTTTTTATTTTTAAAATTTTTTTTATTTTTAATTTATTTATTTTTTATTTTACTTTACAATTCTGTATTGCACAGCATTCTTAATTGGCTATACCGCAACACAAAATATTTTTGGTTTAAAAAAATAAAATTAAAAAATGTTTTTCAAAAAGAAAAAAATAACAATTAAAAAAGAGGCATCTGAAAACTAAATTCCCCAAATGGAATCTTTGCTTTTCCCTGGACCTGCTCCTCTTATGCTCTACAACCCATAAAACATTCCTCTATCCACTGAGGTCATCTGCACTCCTAGGTTTCTCTAATATTCCACAGAAGAGCATCAGTAAATCTTGCTGGTACTATCTGAAATCTCCAAATGCCAGCAACTTCTTAGAACACTTCCTGAATCTGAATATTTCTTCCTAAATATTTCTCATCAGTCCACAACTCTCATCTAGTCTAAGCTACCAATATGATTCTAAATGATTGCACTGCCTCCTCTTTCTCTTTCCCTGTAAAGCAAACATACTCATTCTTTTAAGACATTCAGCTCTACTTACAACTCCCCAGTGGCTTTTATCCCAAAGGATAAAATCTAAAGTCCTTATCATACTCACAAGACCCTGTCATCTGGCCGCTGCTGCCTCTCTGACCTCATCTCCCACCCTTTTCCTCTGAATCACTGCTTTCCACCTATACTAGCCTCTTGTCTGTTCCTTGATCATGCCCAGAAAACTTATGCATTAGGATTTGTGCATTTGCTATTTCCTTTCTTCTCTCAGATTCCTACTGAGCTTGTTCTCTTTTTTTAAGGTAATTCTCAAATATTGCTTAATCAAAGAGGTATTCTCTGACCTCTCATTCATAACATAATATTTCTCCTTTATGCTGCTTTGTGTCTCATACCAGTATCCATTATGTGTGGGTTAGGAGTTGTGCCTAACTCTTGAGGAGATCATTCCCCTCAGTGACAGTGTAATTAGCTCCCCCAGAGGTCAGTAGTATACAACCTACATAGCCATATATGAGATACATGCTAGTATACAGTAGAGTCAGACTTATTTATTTATTTATTTTCTGATTCCCCCACTATAATGTAAGTTTCTCTAGGATGGGGACTTGGGAGCACCCCCACAGGTAGAACAGTATCTACAACATAAGAGATGCTCAAGAGTTCTTTCATATATGAACTGATATATGCTTCATGTATGTGTGTATTATGTGGATGCATGGGGGGAAAGATCTGAAAAGAAATACACCAAATGTTAAAAGTGATTATACCTGAGCAGTGGAATTACATGTGATTTTCCCACTGTCTTCTTTATCCTTTGCTAGGGCATGGATATTTTAATAAGAATATATTATTTTTTACAAAGATGAAGGTATTTTGGAGGCAGATAAACCTGAGATTGAATCTTGGTTTCACTCTTTTTTTTGTTGTGTAACCTTGGGCAAACTTATTACCATCTTTGTGTCTGTTTAAAATGGAGATACTATTTAGAGGGTTGTTGTGAGAATTAAGTAAAATATGATGTCAAAGCTTGGCATAGCATCTGCCTGAATTTAAGACTGTAGTAAAGAGTATTCTCTTTCTTCCTCTGAATTATTATTGTTTTTATTATTATTTTAGGGGAGCAGATCACTGAAATGTACACATGAGCCCCAAACCCTGAGGAACTACTGGGTCTATGTTTAACCCCAAGTGTCTTTCCCTGTGGCTGATGGGAGACATTAAAATAGATTGACACCCAAGGCAGTGCAATGTGGTGAGTTAATGAAGGAATAACCAGGTTGGTGCTATTTGTATCTCAATGAAGACTCAGCATTAACAGGATTTTAAATCTTTTTGGACTTCCATCCAAATCTTTTCTTCGGTCCACAGATCTTTTCTTGTGGATAGTGGTAGTAAGATGGGCTGGAAGACATGGGAGGGATTCTATCCTCTGTTCTTCACAGGGCCTGGGAATACTCAAAGGCCAGGGGAAAGAATGACTGAAGTACTGGGAGAAAACCACAGGAGTTCTAATGTCTGCTGGAGGGAAGACAAGCTGCAAGGGAGCCTGTCAGCAGCCCAGTGTGCCCATCTTAAGTCAAGAGCCAGAACCAGGAGAACTTATCTAACTCGGCCCAGAGACTTAGGGACACAAGTTCCAGTCTCATCATGTCATGCTATGTGTGTGTGCTCAGTCGTGTTTGACTCTTTGTGAGCCAATGGACCATAGCCTGCCAGGCTCTTCTGTCCATGGATTCTCCAGGCAAGAATACTGGAGTCAGTTGCCATTTCCTCATGCAGGGGATCTTCACGACCCAGGCATCAAACCCACATTTCTTGCATTTCCTGCATTGGTAGGTGAGTTCTTTACCACTAGTGCCACCTGGGAAACCTATCCTTTAGTTCAAACAGCAGAGGGGAGATGTGTCATTAATAAATTTATGGTGATATTTAACTTGGTTACGACTCATGCTTATGTCCATTACAGCCATGACCTTCACTTGCTCACCTGCTGGATTTTTGGAGAGGCCATGAGAGAATGTATCAGCCAACAGCTCAGCAGTTAACTCTGGCCACACTTCTGGCCTGAATCCTGCTAACTCCCACCATGGGAAGCTTGGTTACATTAATTTAGAGTAAAAGACTTTAAGGTCCTGTTTCCTCTCTCCTTTAAAACTGGAACAAACCTTAAGCAGGACCCCTCCCTTTGTCCTCTGGCCCATCTTCATTCCCATGGGATTTCCAGAGCCATTCTAAGCAGAGTATGTTCCAAGCCCTTAAGATTAACAACAAGAAGAATTAGAAAAAGAATAAACAAAACCTAAATTCAGCAGAAGGAAGGAGATAATAGAGATCAGAGAGGAAACAAAACAGATTTTTAAAAAATAGAAAAAAATCAATAAAATCAAGAGCTGGTTCTTTGAAGGGGTAAACAAAGTTGAAAAACCTCTGGCCAGGCTCATAAAGAAGAAGAGAGAGAAGACCCAAATAAACAAAATAAGAAATATAGAAGGAGAAATCACAAAAGATACTGCTGAAATATAAAAACCAATAAGAAGGTATTATGAACAATTATATGCCAACAAATTGGACAGTCTATAAGAAATGGACAACTTGCTAGAAATTTATAGTTCACCAAAACTGAATCAAGAAGAAATAGATAACTTGAATAGACCAATCACTAAAAATGAAATATAATCTGTAATAATAATGATAAAAAATTCCCTACAAACAAAAGTCCACGACTAGATGGCTTCACTGGGGAATTCTACCAAATATACAAAGAACTTATAATGATCATCCTGAAACTCTTCCAAAAGATTTAAGAGGAGGGAACACACCCAAAGACATTCTGTGGAGCCACAATCACCCCAATAACAAAACCAAAGACACTATTAAAAGAGAAAGTTACAGGTCAGTATCTTTGATGAATATAGATGCAAAAATTCTCAACAAAATATTTGCAAACTGAACCTAACAACACACAAAAAGATCAGATCATACACCATGATGAAGTGGGATTCATTCCAGGGTCACAAAGATGGTTTACCATATTCAATCAGTGTGATATGCCACATCAACAAAAGAAAGGACAAAACCCATATGATCATCTAAATAGATGCAGAAAAAGCATTTGATAAAATTTAACATCCAATCATGATAAAAAATCCTTACAAAAGTAGGTATAGAGGGAACATACCTCAACATCAGAAAAGCTATTTATGACAGTTCAGTTCAGTCGCTCAGGCATGTCCAACTCTTTGTGACCCCATGAATCGCAGCACACCAGGCCTCCCTGTCCATCATGAACTCCTGGAGTTCACTCAGACTCACGTCCATCGAGTCCGTGATGCCATCCAGCCATCTCATCCTCTGTCGTCCTCTTCTCCTCCTGCCCCCAATCCCTCCCAGCATCAGAGTCTTGTCCAATGAGTCAACTCTTCGCATGAGGTGGCCAAAGTACTGGAGTTTCAGCTTTAGCATCATTCCTTCCAAAGAAATCCCAGGGTTGATCTCCTTCAGAATGGACTGGTTGGATCTCCTTGCAGTCCAAGGGACTCTCAAGAGTCTTCTCCAACACCACAGTTCAAAACAAACAATATATATTATCATCTAATATAATACTCAACAGTAAAAAGCTGAAAGACTTCCAGCTAAAATCTAGAAGAAGACAAGGATGCCCACTCTCATCACACCACTTCTCTTCAACATATTATTAGAAGTCTTGGTTATAGCAATCAGATCAAAAAAAAAAAAAAAAGGTGTTCAGATTTAAAGGGAAGAGGCAAACATGTTATTCTATGTAGATGATATGATAACTATGTAGAAAACTCTAAAGACTCCACATGAAAACTATTAGAACTGATAATGAATTCAGAAATGTAGCAAAATACAAGATCAACATACAGAAATCTGTTGTGTTTCTTTACACTAACAGTGAAAGGTCAGAAAGGGCATGTAATCTAACAATCTCTTTTAAAATCGTTATCAAAAAATACTTAGAAATAAACCAGACAAAGAAAGTGAAAGACTTATACGCTGAGAACTACAAAACATTAATAAAGGAAATTAAAGATGATTCAAAGAAATGGAAAGATATATACCACGTTCTTGAATTGGAAGAATTAATATTGTTAAAATGGCAATCCTACTCAAAATAATCCACAGGTTTATTGTGATCCCTATCAGATTGCCCATGAAATTTTTCACAAAACTGGTACAAATAATCCTAAAATTTATGTGGAACCATAAAAGATGCAAAATTTCAAAAGCAATCTTGAGAAAAAGAACAAAGCAGGAGGCATAATCCTCCCAGATTTCAGACAATACTACAAAGCTTACAGTAATCAAAACAGTGTGGTATTGGCAAAAAAAAAAAAAAAAAAAAGAGAGAGATATGGATCAATGGAACAGAATAGAAAGCCCAGGAAAAAAATCTAGATACCTATGGTTAATTAATCTTTGACAAAGGAGACAAGAATATAAAATGGGAAAAAGACAGTCTCTTCAGCAAGTGGTGAGAGAGTCAATTCCTAGGCAGGTGGATAAGAAGTCTGGGGTTCCCAAGAAGGAGAAAGGGGTCTGGGGCTCTTGAAGTGGAGATAGGGGTCTGGAATTTTCAAGGAGGAGGAAAGGACAAACATCTTTTTTTCTCCACATTCCTTAGTCTTAGCCCAGAACTGATGATTATACAACAAACAACTCATTTTAAACTCTGTACTAAGGATTATATAACAACAATGTATAGTGTTTGAGGACAGTTTCTCCTCCCTGAAAACTTTCTGGCTAATCCTGTTATCTTAATATGTAAATTATGGGAGTGGGTCTGGTAAAATTTTCACAAACTTGAGACATTCCTTTGATTTATTGTAATAACTAATTAAAAAGTATATAACTCCCTTGCTAACTAGCAAGGGGGGCATTCTCCATGCCCCTTCTGATGTCTATGTCAGAAGCTTTCTCTGTCCCTTTTTAAACTTTAATAAAACTCTGCTATACAAAAGCTCTTGGGTGATCAAACCTGGTCCCTGGTCCCAAAGTTAAATCTTCTTCAGAAATCAGCAGTCTGACACAGTTTACCTTAAGCTATCAGTGGTGCTAAGAAAGTTGGACAGTCACATATAAATCAGTGAAGTTAGAACACACCCTCACACCATGCACAAAAATAAACTCAAAATGACTTAAAGACTAAAACATAAGTTATGACACAATAAAACTCCTAGAAGAGAACATAGGCAAAATATTCTCTGACATAAATTGTACCAGTGTTTTCTTAGGTCAGTCTCCCTAGGCAATAGAAATAAATGCAAAAAGTAAACAAATGGAACCTAATCAGATTTACAAACTTTTGCACAGCAAAGGAAACCATAAACAAAATGATATGACAACCTAGGAATGGGATAAAATATTTGCAAAAGATGTGACAAACAAGAGCTTAATTTCCAAAATATACAAAGAGCACTTACAACCTAACAAAAAAAAACAACACAATCAAAAAGTGACAGAAGACCTAAATAGACATTTCTCCAAGGAAGACACAGATGACCAGTCGGCACACGAAAAGATGTTCAACACTGCCAATTATTAGAGAAACTGAAATCAAAACTACAGTGAGGGTTCCACTTCACATCACGCAGAATGCCATCATTAAAAAAGTCTACGAACCACAAATGCTGGAGAGGGTGTAAAGAAAAAGGAGCCCTCTTATACTGTTGGTGGACATGTAAGTTGGTGAGACCACTATGGAAAACAGTATGGAGCTTCCTCAAAAAACTAAAACTAGAGTTGCCTTATGATCCAGCACTCTCACTCCCAGACAAAACTATAATTCAAAAAGATACATGCACCCCAATATTCATAGCAGCACTACGTATAATAACCAAGACAAGGAGACAACCTAACTGTCCACTGACAGATGAATGGGCAAGAAGATGTGGCGGGTGTGTACACACATACATACAATGGATATTACTCAGCCATCGAAAGAATAAAATAATGCCATCTGCAGCAACATGGATGGACCTTGAGATTATCATACTAAGCAAAAGCAAATCAGAAAGAGAAAGATAAATGCCATACGATATCAATCCACATATCAATTATGTGGAATCTAAAATGTGATACAAATCAACATATCTATGAAACAAAAACAGACTCACAGGTATAGAGAACAGACTTGTGGTTGCCAAGCAGGGATGGATTAGGGGAGGGAGGGAATGGGATTAGCAGAGGTCAACTATAGGATGGATAAACAACAAGGTCCTACTGCATAACACAGGCAACTATACTCATCTTGTGAAAAACTATAATGAAAAAGAATATATATGTATAACTGAGTTGCTCTGCTGTACAGAAAAAAATTAACACAACATTAAAAATCAACTATACTTCATAATTTTTTTTTTAAAAAAGAGTAGCAACAAGAAGGGCTTCCCTGGTGGCTCAGAGGTTAAAGCGTCTGCCTGCAATGCAGGAGACCTGGGTTTGATCCCTGGGTGGGGAAGATCCCCTGGAGAAGGAAATGGCAACCCACTCCAGTATTCTTGCCTGGAGAATCCCATGGACAGAGGAGCCTGATGGGCTACAGTCCATGGGGTCGCAAAGAGTCGGACACGGCTGAGTGACTACAAAGATGGACATTGGCCTAAATTTCTAATTAAACAAGTATTTTCAAATGTAAGAGGTATCTCATTGAAAGGCTTGAGTTCACAAATGTCCTTCCCTGGGATAATTAAAGGCACACAAAGAAGTCTTTGTTTCTGGTTCATCTAGAGATGCTCCCAAAGATACCATTTCCTAGTCTTTTGAATGCTCTTCTTAAGGACAAGGAGAGAGACAAGAAATGAGTTTGTCCTTCCTTGGTCTCTAAGCCAGGTGTACCAGAAACGTCCATCATGATTTCTGGCATATTCAGAGCTCTTTCTAAAAGAAACTGCCCTACCTTAGTACCATGTTTGTTGTTTAGTCACTAAGTTGTGTCCCACTCTTTGTGACCCCCATGGACTGTAGCCTGCCAGGCTCCTCTGTCCATGGGATTCCCCAGGCAAGAATACTGGGTTGCCATTTCCTTCTCCAAGTGATCTTCCCCACCCAGGGATCAAACCTGCATCCCCTGTTTGGCAGGCAGATTCTCTACCACTGAGCCACCTCTGCTACAGCTGATTGGACCAGGAGCAGGGGATCTGACCCAAGGGCAGGTAAAACATTGGCTGGCCAGTGGTCCATGAAGTAGTGTGGGGCTAGGCTAGAAACTGTTTCAATAGGAAAGAACAGGGACAGTGGAATTTTTTCCCCTAGGAATTTGAAATGGAAAAGACCTAAGGTGGAAAGCATGCATCTCCAAACCAAGAGGGATATTAACCAGGTGAAGTTGGGATAAACCAAAATTATGAGACAGCAAAAAGCACAGTGCAGAGAAGATATATATGAAAGGTTTTGAGGCAGTTGCTGGGTTGTTAGATGAAGTGTGGGCATAAGTAGACACAAACACAGTTACTAGGAATCAGTTGTTCTCAGAGGAAATGTTTGTGCGTTTGATAGTTAAACAGTCATAACTTAAAGTAACTCCATAAATTATAGTAGAAAGACTGAAGCTAGTTTTGCCAGATCTTTTAAACATCACTAGCACATTCTTAGTGTTCAAAATATGTCTTGGCAGCCTTGCTCTTTTCTGACCACCTTTGGCCATCCATAAAGCTAATTTCCATCAAGCTCCTTTGAGTCTCACATGAAGGTGACATGAGAGGGGATTTCCAGTTTTCTTCTGTTTGGCTCCATGAGCACATTTGGTCTGTGTTGAGTCACAGCCCTACAATCAGGCACATTTGCCTCCCTTCATGTATTCCTACATTCCTCCGGGGAAAGCCCCAGTGGATTCACAGCCCAGCCAAGTACATTTTACATTCGGTAATAGAGCCCCTGGAGATTATGTGTGAAGAAAGTATGCGACAGAGATCAAATCTCCTCAGACACTTTGCTTTTTATTTTAAAGCTTGGTTTTGCCTTAGCTCCTCTATTTTTCCTTTAATTATGTCCACAGAATAACTCCAGATGTGGTAATCAACGAGGAGATCAAGAGGATAAATCGGAGGTCATTTTATTTCCTAAAAGAAGCTTAGCCCTAACTGGGAAGAGGTGAAAAGATCCTAGAATTCCCTCCAATTCAAAGGTTTTCAAGGATACACATGAAAACAATTTAAATTTTCTAAAAGCTAAAGAAATGCAAAATTCAATCAATATAGAAGCTTGAGTAGATGTAGTAAATTTGCTGAAGAGATGAAAAAATTGTGAAATGGTCCCTGCCATAGACAATTGGGAATCTAAGTGTCCCATTAGTGTTGTAGCAAAAATTTAGTCATCATGCCACCCACAAGGAACTTTTCTGTACTTCATAAATCACAGCACAAAGAGATGGCAAGTCCAAAAATATTTGGAAAGATAATCTCAAAATAGTTTGGGATTTTATAATTAGCTTCTTTTAACCTCAGATATATAATTAAAAATAGAATTTTTAAAGAAAGCTAAATATACATTATTATTTTTGCACTAAGGAATCTGTGAATATTTTGTTATTTGCAAAAGTTAAAAATAATTTACCCTGTTAGAATAAAGGCATGTCTGGTAATTCTAATTTCATATATATGCTTCAGTTAATTTATTTAAATTAATGATCTTAAGTTTAAGTTACTTTATAAATAGTATTGGAACATGTAAAATTAAGATTCCCTGAATTTGTGAATTTGGTTGATAGCTTTACAAGGGTTGAGTTTGACTGATAGCTTTACAAGGATTAAGTAGTTTTATAAGCTAGGTCAGACAATTGATAGGCTATAGGATGGTAATATAGGTGGATATAATACTCACATAACTTCCCTCTTACTTGAAGCTTCACTAAAACAATAGCAAAGGGATCATCTTTTTTTTTTTTTTTTTTAATAGAGAGGCCCAAAAGGATGGAGAGAAAAGGCAAGGAGACAATGGCAATAAATTTTGGAAGCTAAAAAGCAGATGATGACCCTTAATTTACTTAGCAGATGTACAAAACCTGAATCTTAAATCTGAAATGGAGATTGCCAAGAATATCCTGATCTAAACCACAGAACCCTCAAAAGATTCAGAGCAGAAACTGGGGAGGGAGGTGGGACATAGCTGCCAAAAAAGGAGCACTGGTTAAAAGTAGTTGGAACCCTAGATCTTACCCCCAACCTCAGCCCTGAAAGCCTCTAGGGGAGTGCCTCTCCCCATTCCTGGCAGAATAAATGTGGAGGTTTCTTCTCCGAGCAGAATCAGAGGGTCTCCAGGCTGGAGGACACCAAGCCTTAAGTGACAGTATGAGCACTGTGATGAAGAAAGGAGAGGAAATGAATATATGTGTGTGGCATGCTGAGTGCTAAGACCCTCACAACATCACTACTTCCCCAGCCCTCATCCCAGTCTTTCCCATTCACTTCCAAGAACCAATGAGCACTAAGCCTCTATCTATCAGTCAGGAAACTGGGAAATCACACAAATTCCAGAGGAAAGACCCCTAGAGACAGCAGCATCAGAGATTCCTCATTAACAGCCCAGCTAGAACCATCTAAGTGAAGCTCAAAGTTGACAGACCCCACCCATATCCTCAGGACTTCCAGTTTTCTCTTTTATTCACTTTACACATGAGCAGAGAAACAAGGTTTGCCAGACATCTGAGAAAATGCTTTAACACGGAAGACAGAGATCAAAACTGACAAACTAGTGAGTAGGAGCAGGGGAAGGAAACTTACATAATAATCAGAAATAAGCACAGATATTGCAGCCATGAAAGAAGAACAAGGTGGGATAAGAGTAACAATCAGGGAACGAAATAAAGCTCTTGGAAATGAAAAACGTGACAGCACAAGTGAAAGAAAACCAAAGAATTAGGAAATAGATGAATTCCTCCAGTTAATAAGCAAAATGATAGAGATGGAAGAAGATAGGAAAATAATAAGGGGCAAATTTGGGGCAAGAAACATTCAAATAATGGGAGTTCTAGAAAGAGAAAAATGGAAATAAAGTGTAAAAGCTTAACTGAGTTAATCAAAGAAATAATTAAGAAAAATTTCCAGATCTGTAAGACAGTTCTATTAAAAGAACTCATCAGGTTCCCAGCATGATACTTGAAAATAATACACATCAAGCCACAGCATTGTAGAATATCACAACTCAATTGTGGAGATAGGTAGCTGCTAGGAAGAAATAAAGTTCCTAGAATTAATATTTGAAATGGGATGAAACTTTGCAAAAACCATAAAGTAGGAACTACAAGACACCTCAACAATGACTTCAAAATTTGGAGCGAAATAATTTCCAACCTATACCTTCCTACCCATACAAACCACAATTAGATGTAAGGGTAGAAAAATAGTATTTTCAGGAACAGAAGTATCAAAACATTAAGCTTTCATGCACACATGCTCAGGAAGCTAGTGGAGGGTGTACATTATCAAAACAAGGGAATTAGTCCACCCTATTGAGAAATAACTGGGAATTTTGAGTTCCTATATTTTTACTTCTTTTAGGATGAGAAAGCAGGTCACTCAGCTCTATGTTAGAATGTGGAACATTTAATAATGATTATGTAGATGATATTACCCTAATGGTGGAAAACCAAGAAAACTAAAGAGCCTCTTGATAAAGGTGAAAGAAGAGAGTGAAACAACCGGCTTAAAACTTGACATTCAGAGTCACCGAGTTACTGGGCAGGGGAACGTGTGTTTTGGGGGAGCCGGCTGGCGTTGCTGGCACCATGGAGTCACCTTTTAGTCCGGGACTCCCTCACCGGCCGGATGAAGACTGGGATTCTGCCCTGTTTGCTGAACTTGGCTATTTCACAGACACTGATGACGTGCAATTGAATGCAGCAAATGAAACTTATATATTAAGACAGAACCTCTGCCAATTTGCCAGCCTCCTCAAGTTGTTCAATCTCATCTCAATCAGTGGACTCTTACTCATCAACTCAGCATGTTCCTGAGGAGTTGGATTTGTCTTCTACTTCTCAGATGTCTCCTCTTTCCTTATATGGTGAAAGCTCTAGTAACCCCTCCTCAGCAGAGCCGCTGAAGGAAGACAAGCCCATCATTGGTCCTAAGAGCAAAACTGAAAATGGACTGACTACAAAGAAAAAAATTCAAATAAATTCGAAACCTTCAATTCAGCCCAAGCCTTTATTACTTCTAGCAGCACCCAAGACTCAAACAAACCCCAGCGTTCCAGCAAAAACCATCATTATTCAGACACTACCAACACTTATGCCATTGGCAAAGCAGCAACCAATTATCAGTATACATCCTGCACCCACTAAAGGTCAGATCATGGTGCTCTCTCAGCCTACCGTGGTTCAGCTCCAGGCACCTGGAGTTCTGCCCTCTCCTCAACCAGTCCTTGCTATTGCTGGGGGAACCACGCAGCTACCTAATCACGTGGTGAATGTGGTACCAGCCCCTGTGGCAAACAGCCCAGCAAATGGGAAACTTTCTATGACTAAACCTGTCCTACAAAGTACGATGAAAAATGTGGGTTCCGATATTGCTGTGCTAAGGAGACAGCAACGAAAGATTAAAAATCGAGTCAGCTTGTCAGTCCCGCAAGAAGAAGAAAGAATACATGCTAGGCTTAGAGGCAAGGTTAAAGACAGCCCTTTTGGAGAGTGAGAAGCTGAAGAAAAAGAATGGTTCACTGAAGCGGCAACTGGATGAAGTTGTATCAGAGAACCAGAGGCTTAAAGTTCCTAGTCCAAAGCGAAGAGCTATCTGTGTGATGATAGTTTTGGCATTTGTAATACTGAACTATGGACCCATGAGGGGACTGGAATGCAAAAGTAGGAAGTCAAGAAACACCTGGAGTAACAGGCATATTTGGCCTTGGAGTACGGAATGAAGCAGAGCAAAAACTAATAGAGTTTTGCCAAGAGAACGCACTGGTCATAGCAAATACCCTCTTCCAACAACACAAGAGAAGACTCTACACATGGACATCACCAGATGGTCAACACCAAAATCAGATTGATTATATTCTTTGCAGCCAAAGATAGAGAAGCTCTATAAGTCAGCAAAAACAAGACCAGGAGCTGACTGTGGCTCAGATCATGAACTCCATATTGCCAAATTCAGACTTAAATTGAAGAAAGTAGGGAAAACCACTAGACCATTCAGGTATGACCTAAATCAAATCCCTTATGATTATACAGTGGAAGTGTGAAATAGATTTAAGGGAATAGATCTGATTGACAGAGTGCCTGATGAACTATGGACGGAGGTTCGTGACATTGCACAGGAGACAGGGATCAAGACCATCCCCATGGAAAAGAAATGCAAAAAATCAAAATGGCTATCTGAGGAGGACTTACAAATAGCTGTGAAAACAGGAGAAGCAAAAAGCAGAAGAGAAAAGGAAAGATATAAGCATCTGAATGCAGAGTTCCAAAGAATAGCAAGGAGAGATAAGAAAGCCTTCCTCAGCGATCAATGCAATCGCCAGTCTATGTCTGATGCAGGATATGGCATGCTTGGGGCTGGTACACGGGGATGACCCAGAGAGATGTTGTGGGGAGGGGGGTGGGAGGGGGGCTCATGTTTGGGGACGCATGTACACCCGTGGTGGATTCATGTCAATGTATGGCAAAACCAATACAGAATTGTAAAGTAAAATTTAAAAAAAAAAATAGGAAAAACAAATACATCAATAAATTTTGCTTAAAGAAAAAATTATAGCCATAAAATACTTTAAAAGAATTAAAAAAAAAAAAGAAATAGAGGAAAACAACAGAATGGGAAAGACTAGAGATCTCTTCAAGAAAATTAGAGATATCAAGGGAATATTTCATGCAAAGATGGGCTAGATAAAGCACAGAAATGGTATGGACCTAACAGAAGCAGAAGATATTAAGAAGAGGTGGCAAGAGTAACAGGAGAACTGTATAAAAAAGATCTTCATGACCCAGATAATCATGATGGTGTGATGACTCACCTAGAGCCAGACATCCTGGAATGTGAAGTCAAGTGGGCCTTAGAAAGCATCACTATGAACAAAGCTAGTGGAGGTGATGGAATTCCAGTTGAGCTATTTCAAATCCTGAAAGATGATGCTGTGAAAGTGCTGCACTCAATATGCCAGCAAATTGGAAAAACTCAGCAGTGGCCACAGGACTGGAAAAGGTGTTTTCATACCAATCCCAAAGAAAGGCAATGCCAAAGAATGCTCAAACTGCTGCACAATTGCACTCATCCCACAAGTTAGTAAAGTAATGCTCAAAATTCTCTAAGCCAGGCTTCAGCAATACATGAACTGTGAACTCCCTGATGTTCAAGCTGGTTTTAGAAAAGGCAGAGGAACCAGAGATCAAATTGCCAACATCCACTGGATCATGGAAAAAGCAAGAGAGTTCCAGAAAAACATCTATTTCTGCTTTATTGACTATGCCAAAGCCTTTGACTGTGTGGATCACAATAAACTGTGGAAAATTCTGAAAGAGATGGGAATACCAGACCACCTGATCTGCCTCTTGAGAAACCTATATGCAGGTTAGGAAGCAACAGTTAGAACTGGACATGGAACAACAGACTGGTTCCAAATAGGAAAAGGAGTACGTCAAGGCTGTATATTGTCACCCTACTTATTGAACTTATATGCAGAGTACATAATGAGAAATGCTGGGCTGGAGGAAGCACAAGCTGGAATCAAGATTGCTGGGAAAAATATCAATCACCTCAGATATGCAGATGACACCACCCTTATTGCAGAAAGTGAAGAAGAACTAATGAGCCTCTTGATGAAAGTGAAAGAGGAGAGTGAAAAAGTTGGCTTAAAGCTCAACATTCAGAAACTAAGATCATGGTATCTGGTCCCATCACTTCATGGGAAATAGATGGGGAAAGAGTGGAAACAGGGGCTGACTTTATTTTTTGGGCTCCAAAATCACTGCAGATGGTGACTGCAGCCATGAAATTAAAAGATGCCTAGTCCTTGGAAGGAGAGTTATGACCAACCTAGACAGCATATTGAAATGCAGAGACATTACTTTGCCAACAAAGGTCCGTCTAGTCAAGGCTATGGTTTTTCCAGTGGTCATGTATGGATGTGAGAGTTGGACTGTGAAGAAAGCTGAGCGCCAAAAAATTGATGCTTTTGAACTGTGGTGTTGGAGAAGACTCTTGAGAGTCCCTTGGACTGCAAGGAGATCCAACCAGTCCATCCTAAAGGAGATCAGTCCTGGGTGTTCATTGGAAGGACTGATGTTGAAGCTGAAACTCCAATAGTTTGGCCACCTCATGTGAAGAGTTGACTCATTGGAAAAGACCCTGATGCTGGGAGGGATTGGGGGCAGGAGGAAAGGGGATGACAGAGGATGAGATGGCTGGATGGCATCACTGACTCAATGGACTTGAGTTTGAGTGACCTCCGGGAGTTAGTGATGGACAGGGAGGCCTGGCGTGCTGCAATTCATGGGATCGCAAAGAGTCAGACACAACTGAGAGACTGAACTGAATATGCCATTGTGTATATGTATCACAGCTTCCTTATCCATTCCTCTGCCGATGGACCTCTAGGTTGCTTCAATGTCCTAGCTATTGAAAACAGTGCTGTGATGAACATTGGGGTACACGTGTCTCTTTCCATTTTCGATTCCTTGGTGTGTATGCCCAGCAGTGGGATTGCTGGGGCATATGGCAGTTCTATTTCCAGTTTTTTAGGGAATCTGCACAGTCTTCTCCATGGTGGCTGTACTGGTTTGCATTCCCACCAACAGTGTAAGAGGGTTCCCTTTTCTCCACACCCTCTCCAGCATTTATTGTTGGTAGAGTTTTTCATGGTAGCCATTCTGACCAGCATGAGATGGTACCTCATTGTGGTTTTGATTTGCAGTTCTCTGATGGTGAGTGATGTTGAGCATCTTTTCATGTATTTGTTAGCCTGGATGTTTATTTTTTGCCTCTTCTCTGACTTCTTTGTTAAAAATGCTTTGTTGACTCTGTGTAATGAAAGTGTTGTGAAGATCTTTTTTGTGGAGTCCATTGAATGAGATCTGAGTGAGCCCTCAGGCTAAAAAACGGTAAAATTATTAAAGTAGTTATGGTTAAGCAAAAACAAAACAAAACAAAAAAATAAAACTTGACGTTCAAAAAACTAAGATCATGGAATCCAGTCCTATCACTTCATGGCAAACAGATGGGGAAAAAATGAAAACAGTGACAGACTTCATTTTCTTGGACTCCACAGTGATTTTGGAGCCAGGTTACTGCAGCCATGAAATTAAAAGATGCTTGATTCTTAGAAGAAAAGCTGTGACAAACCTAGAGAGCATATTAAAAAGCAGAAACATCACTTTGCTGACAAAGGTCCATATAGTCAAAGCTATGTTTTTTCCAACAGTCATGTACAGACATGAGAGTTGGACCTTAAAGAAGGCTGCTGCTGCTGCTGCTAAGTTGCTTCAGTCGTGTCTGACTCTGTACAACCCCATAGACGGCAGCCGACCAGGCTCCCCTGTCCCTGGGATTCTCCAGGCAAGAATACTAGAGTGAGTTGCCATTTCCTTCTCCAATGCATGAAAGTGAAAAGTGAAAGTGAAGTCGCTCAGTCATGTCCGACTCTTCGCAACCCCATGGACTGCAGCCCACCAGGCTCCTCCGAGCACTGAAGAATTGATGCTTTTGAACTGTGGTGCAGGAGAAGACTCTTGAGAGTCCCTTGGACAACAAGGAGATCAAACCAGTCAATCTTAAGGGAGATCAACCCTGAATATTCATTGGAAGTGCTAATGCTGAAATTGAAGCTCCAATACTTTGGCCACTTGATGTGAAGAGCTGACTCATGGGAAAAGACTCTGATGCTGAGAAAAATTGAGAGCATGAAAAGAAGGAGCAACAGAGGATGAGATGGTTGGATGATGTCACTGACTCAATGGCCATGAGTTTGAGCAAACTTCAGGAGATGATGAATGACAGGGAAACCTCGCATACTGTAGTCCATGGGGTCGCAAAAAGTCAGACATGACTTAGTGACTGGACAACAACAGGATTTTAATAGGAGGAGATAATTCTAAAATGTTATGTAAATTATACAGGGATAAGGAAACTGGGGTGCAGCACATGGATGCAGGTGGAGGTCATCTCCAAGACAGTAGTGAAGGGAGGTGTCAGGGAGTCCCAGGTAGAGACTACATCGAGATTATAGCAGTAAGACTCCAGATGTAGACAGATTGTCATCACTGCATCACCAGCCATCATACTGTCTTTCTCAATCAGCTGAACTACTAATGATATGATTCAACAGAACGGGCATAAACCAAGAAGGAGGGAGACATGAGATCCAGGAAACAGGGATCTCACTCATGAGAAGACAAAGGGAATTCATTAGATGACATTAAAGAGAAGTCACGGGTGACAATATATGGAAGGCCTGGACCAGCCCAGGTAGAAGGAGGATGAATTTCTGCTGAAGGGCAGTTTCCACAGGGAAAAAAACCAGCAGTGTTAGATCCTGGCACGATAAAATTTATGAAATACTGTACTGCGAGATTTGTGAAAATTATGGGACAAATTAGCAGAGTGTACCAAACAAAACTCTAGGCAAACTTTTATATTAAAAAAAGCAAGCAATTGCTAACTTAAAGAAAACAAAATAAGAAATAAGAATCATAGTGCCATACAGTGCTTAGCTTAGAATAACATTTATATAGACAAATACTATGACCACTGAGACTTGCCTCAACCAAAAATCTTGATATAACTGTAATTAGACAGCGGTCTGGAGAAACAAAGAGAATGGTGGCAAGAGAGAGTGCAATCCTCCTCATTTATTACAGGTCAGGAGAAATGAGTCACATTGAGCTGCCAAAAGTTACCAGGAGATGCATATTATTTAGAAATGTGGAGAAGTGTGTATTCCAAAAGAATGGCTGAAAAGGTCAAGAGTAGCTGCCTTTGGAAAAGCAGAGAGGGAGCAGTAGGGCAAGGAAGCTATCTTTTTAAATTATTATAAGCCTTTTTGTATTATTTGTGATACCATGTGCAGAGTTAACAAAAATAAAAATAACAAAATAGAATATATTAAATTTATAAATACTATTTAAAATGTTTAATGCTCAAATAAGTTTGTAAATGGATCCAGGTTTAGCCAAAGTCTCCTAAAAGTGCTTCCCAGGGTTGCTAAGATTATGTATAAAATAATGATGCTTGTAAGTTTAATGTTAAAGCCTAAGGAAGAATTAGGTTTAATTAAGTTGAATAAACTTAATGATGTGTGTGTGTGTGTGTGTGTGTGTGTATAAAGTAACTCCTGAATATCCTTTCCTGTGCATAAAAACTCATCTTGACCACATGAAATCTCATATTGTCAGATTTTAAAGCCAGTACTGAATGCTGGGAAAGGGAGAGGTGCCTGGGGGTGCATGGCTGATTACGCTTTGGAGAAAGAAAGGAAGATCTTCAACCACGGGTTTTTCATCAGTTCCTGCCATCCATATACTGGGGACATGAACTGATCTGTGCACCCCAGTCTCATCAGACAAACAGGATAGGATGTTTGATCTTGAAGCTCATCTGGTCATTCCTGAGTCATATTTTGTGCTGAGCAGTCTTCTCCCCAGCTCTGGGCAAGTCCCCAAGGGATAGATAGGAAGGCTGACAAATTGCTCTCTCTATCCTGTTAGTGACCCTTCCTGCCCCAGAGTCATTAGATTCAAGGAAAATGAGCAGTGGCAGCTAATTAGGAATAGATTGGGGTGGGAGTAGGCAGGCAGCAGGGAATGAGTGGGGATCCAGGGACACAGTTCAGAGACTTTTCTCTAAAGAAATCCAACCTGAAAGGACAGACGGTTGTTGAATTAGCCCACACTACTGGGCATTCATTTTAAAAGATTACAAGAGATGTTTCAATAGTCACCCTCAGGAACTAATTTTTTCCATATCATATAGTCCTCTAGCTCTTCAAAATGCAGGACTGGGCAGGCTAAATTTCAATAGGCAAGACAACTCTAAAACCCTGTATTGAGCAGGACATCAGAGAGACTAGGGTATACACATATTTCTATGAAGGGCCAGATAGTAAATATTTTAGCCATATGATCTCTGTCATAACTGCCCAAGTCTGCCATTTTTCAGCACAAAACCAGCTATGGCTGTGCTGGGTTCAGTCTTGTCTGACTTTTTGTGACGCCATGGACTGTAGCCCACCAGGCTCCTCTGTCCATGGGGATTCTCCAAGCAAGACTACTGATGCCATGCCCTCCTCCAGGGGATCTTCCCAACCTAGGGATCGAAACCAAGTCTCCCACATTGCAGGCGGATTCTTTACCATCTGAACCAACAGAGAAACCCAAGAATACTGGAGTGGGTAGCCTATCCCTTCTTGAAGGGACCTTCCCGGCTCAGGAATCAAATGGGGGTCTCCTGCATTGCAGGAGGATTCTTTACCAGCAGAGCTACCAGGGAAGCCCCAAAGTAGCCATGAAAGTGAAAGTGAAGTCACTCAGTTGTGTCCGACTCTTTGTGACCCCATGGACTGTAGCCTACCAGGCTCCTCTGTCCATGACATTTTCTAGGCAATAGTACTGGAGCGGATTGCCATTTCCTTCTCCAGGAAAGCAGCCATGGTCATATGTAAATGAATGAGCATGGCTGTGTTCCAATAAAACTTTATTTACAAAGACAGACAATGAGCCAGATTTGACCCCCAGACAGTAGAATCAGAAAACTAACTTTCATCCAAAACTGCACTGGACAAAAGTGTGAAGAAGTAGATGCATTAAATGAATCCTTAATGATGGCATTTCAGGTTGTTTGACAAGTGGGTGAATATCAGTCAGAATCTTGTTTCAACTACTGGAAAACTATACAAACTTGTTTAAAGCCAAGAGGAATTTTCCGTTTGTTGTTTATATAACTGAAAGCTTAGAGGTAGACCTCGCTTTAGGAGCAGTTCTAAATTTCTCTTTCCTCACCTTTGGGCTCACATTCTCCCCTGTAGAGGGCATTCTCAACCAGCTTCTCTTCTCAGAGTTATGAAATGGTTGCCTCCAGCAACCAAAGCTAGATCTTTCAAGATTCACATCCTATGGCAGGAGCTTGGAATTCTTGGCAGAAGAATTGAGACCATGCAAATTAAACTGGCTTTAAGCCAGGTACTCATTCAGTCTTAATATCTGCTAGTGCAAAACTTTTTTCTTTGGCTTTTTATTCTAGAAAGGTTCTGATAACTCTTGGGCCATATTCTTCCTTATAAATGTTACAATTAGCTTGTCAAGCTCCAAGGAAAATCTTTTAGGGTTTGTGACTGGAACTGTATAAAATTTATAGACCAACCTAAGGAGGATCAACATCTTGACAATACTGTCTTCACATTTATGAATGTGGTATAGTTCTCTCCATTTATTTAGATTTTCTTTAATATCTCTTAATGCTTACGCTCAGTAGCTAAATCAGGTCCAGCCCTTTGCAACCTCATGGACTGTAGCTTGCTAGCCTCCTCTGTCCATTGGATTCCCCAGCTGAATACTGGAGTGGGTTACCATTTCCTTTTCTAATCTCTAGCTATTTATAATTTTCCCCATAGCATTCAATAGGGAAGATGGAGAAGCAAGAATACACAGAAGGACTGTACAAAAAAGGCCTTAATGACCTGGATAACCACAACAGTGTGATCACTCACCTAGAGTCATACATCCTGGGGTGTGAAGTCAAGTGGGCCTTAGGAAGCATTATTATGAACAAAGCTAGTGGAGGTGATAGAATCCAAGCTGAGCTATTTCAAATCCTAAAAGATGATGCTGTTAAAGTGCTGCACTCAGTATGCCAGCAAATTGGGAAAACTCAGCAGTGGTCAGAAGACTGGAAATGGTCAGTTTTCATTCTAATCCCAAAGTAGGGCCATGCCAAAGAACGTTCAAACTACCACACATTTGCACTCATCTCATTCTAGCAAGGTAATGCTCAAAATTCTTCAAGCTAGGCTTCAAATGTACGTGAACTGAGAACTTATATATGTACAGGCTGGATTTAGAAAAGGCATAGGAGCCAGAGATAAAATGCCAACATCTGCTGGATCAGAGAAAAAGTGAAAGAAGAGAATGGAAAAAGTTGGCTTAAAACTCAGCATTCAAAAAATTTTAAGATCATAGCATCCAGTTCCATCACTTCATGACAAACAGAAGGGGAAACAATGGAAAGAGTGATAGACTTTATTTTCTTGGGCTCCGAAATCACTGCAGATGGTGACTGCAGCCATGACATTAAAAGACACTTGCTCCTTGGAAGAAAAGCTGTAACAAACCTAGACAGTAATATTAAAAAGACATCACTTTGCTGACAAAGTTCCGTATAGTCAAAGCTATGGTTTTTCCAGTCAAGAATGGATGTGAGAGTTGGACCATAAAAAATGATGGGTGCTGAAGAATTGATGCTTTTGAACCCTATTGTTGGAGAGGGCTCAGGGGAGTCCCTTGGACAGCAAGGAGATCAAACCAGTCTATCCTAAAGGAAATCAACCTTGAATATTCATTAGAAGGACTGATGCTGAAGCCGAAGCTCTAGTACTTTGGCCACCTGGTGTGAAGAGCTGACTCCTTGAAAAAGACTCTGATGCTGGGAAAGATAGAAGGCAGGAGGAGAAGAAGGGGGTGACAGAGGATGAGATGGTTGGATGGCATCACTGATTCAATAGGCATGATTCAATAGCTCAAATAAGGTTTGAGCAAACTCCAGGAGGCAGTGAAGGACAGGGAAGCCTGGGGTCACAAAGAGTCAGACACGACTGAGTGACTGAACAAGAACAAAACAAACCTCAATGACTTAATACAGCAGTAAACATTTGTTATCTTCACAGTAATATGGGTCAGGAATGTGGGAGTATTTTCTGACTTGGCTCACTCATGAAATTGCCATCAAGCTGTTAGCCAGGGCCACTATCATCTGAAGGTTTGACTGGAGCTGGAGAGTCACATCTAAGGTTATTACTCATGCCTAGCAAGTTGGGGCTGGTTGTTGGTGAGAGGCCTCAGTTTATCCCCCTTGGGGGCCTCTTCACAAGATGTTTGAGTGTCCTTACAGCATGGCAGCTGGCTTTCCTTAGAGTGATTCAAGAGAAAGAGAAATCCCGCCAAAAAGCTACTCTTTTTATGGTCCAACCTCAAAAATCACATAGCATCACATTCTATTAAAATTGAGAAGCTAGTCTGGCTTATTTTCAAAGGGAGGAGAATTAGTACCACATTCTGAATCTCAGGACTGAAGAAAGCACCATCCCCATAGTCTAAGGTTTCTGATTTGTTATTTTTATTTTTTTGCAGAAGAGACCTCTAGGCTCATAGAGAAATGCACATTTGCTTTTCCTATTTTTACAGCATCCTTCCACCAGATATTTTGGTAAATTCTAATAGAAGAAGATACTGCTTCCTTAGTACTGTTCTCACCAGAGCCCCTATTAAATTAATTGTACCCCACCCCTGTCTTGCTCTCATTCCTTTGCATATGCTTTTCTCTCTGCCTGGAATTCATCTCCCCTGGCTTATTCCTGCTTAAGCCTTTCCTAACCTGAGTCTGGGCAGGATTCTCCCCAACCCCCCACTTACATTCTACTATCACACCCTATGCTTTCACCTTCCTGACACTAATCACACTATAACACCATCGTCCTTAGAATCTAGCCCTCGGGCAGCATCAGCCTAATATGAATATTTGTTAGAAATGCAGAATTTCAGGCCTCCCTTCCCACACTCACTGAAACAAAAAACTCTGAGGTGGGATGCTGAAATCTGTGCTTTCACAAGCCTCCAGGTTATCCCAGTGCTCATTTAGTTTGAGAACCACTGCTTGCTCTAATGTAATTGCCCATTTACTGTTTGGACTCCATACCAGAGGTCAGCTCCATGGAGTAGGGCTCTCTCTGTCCTCATCATCTCTGTGTCTGCCAAGCCCATGATCTGAGCTCTGTCAATTCTATGTGGAATCTGAAAGATAAAGGTAAGAAAGGGGGAGGGGACTTGGTCCGAGAGAACTGCCCGGGGACTGACCTCCACCTCCCTGCTTCTACTCATCTCCAAAGTCAGCCACACTAGATGCTCCAGACTTTTGCCTTGTTTGTTTGCTTGCTTTTTTTGCATTTCCTGGAGGTTCATTGTCTTCCAAATAAAATTGCTTCTAAAGAAGCCAGGACCCTGGGGCCCAGGACAGGCACCATAAGCCTGAAGAAGTGCTCTGGGACAGGAGACACAGCTGGTCTGGGGGCGGTTAGTGGCTCTGTGTTAGTGACTAGGTTTGGCTGGGCTTCAGCAAGTCCTGTCTCTCACTGGGGGCTCTGACAGCTTGTGGTGGGGCAGGTGCATTGTCTTCTCCATGGGAACCTGTAATACAGCACAGGAAGTGTAATGAAATGGGGCAGAAGCCAGATAACTGTGAGAGCACCGAGGGGACCAGCAGGAGGACTTCAGGGTCACAACGCAGTGACGGTGGATGCAGGAGCCAAAGGAGTCTTAATTGTATCCACTCCAAGATCTTCTCTCCTCCCTTCTCCCCAGCCCTCACTGTTGCTCTTGTTCTCCAGGTCTTGATGTGGTACCCGTCACGTGACCATTTGCAGATCAGGACCATGGACTGAAGTAGAAACTTATTTTTCTTCAACTAAAGCAAACCAAACATTCACTGTACAGTTTTGGATTGTGGTTTGAGGAGAAGTCTTCTCCAGTGTGTGTATGGAGGGGCAGTCCAGACCAGCGTTTGTAATGACGTTCCTATCTGACTCCCTCATGAATGTGGAGGTTACCGTCTGCATTCTCCTAGCTGTCTTGTGATCACCTGTGGAAAAGAGGGCTTCCCTCTGTGATTTCTCCTGAAGGGAGTGGAGATTACTGATGTCAGTCATTGTGAACGGACCATGCCGAGGGTTCTCCAGAGTGGCAGAGGTTAAAGGTGGAGCCTACCACAAGAAGCCTGGCAAGGATGCTTCCCACCAGGGAACGCCAGTGTAATGGGAGTACGTCAGATTCCATACGCCCAGTTTTCTGCTTCAAGGGTCAGCAAACTGTGGTCCCTAGGCCAAATCCAGCCCACGGTCTGTTTTTATGAATAAAGTGTTATTGGAACACAGTCATGACCATTTATTTATATGTCGCCTGTTACTGCCTTACCGTCATGATGGCAGAGTTAAGTAGTTGTGACGGAGTCTGTTAGGCCCACAGAGGCCAAGTATTTATCACTGTATCTGGCTCCCTAAAAAGTCTGTAGACTCTTGCTTTTGGTGGAATATTTATTTCCTCTTTAAGATCTCCACCCTCTGGCTCTGGCTTGGTCATATTTAAAGGGTCTAGCCTGATTTCATCTATGCTAGTGGGCTTAAAATATTTACTTAAAATTTTTAACTTAGAAGTAATTTCAAATTTATATAAAAGTTGCAAGAATAATGCAAAGATTATCAAATACCTTTTACAAGATTCACCTATTAACATTTTACACCATTTGTGTTATTTGTGCTCACACTCTATATATTGATATTTTCTGTTTTCTATTCATAATATATAATATTCTTAAACATTTGAGACTGTCACATACATCAGAGCTCTGTACTTTTGAATGCTTCATGTGTATGTGTAGGCTTCCTGAGAATTAAGACTTTTTCTTTTCATAACCAAGTACACTTAAATTTTAGTCAGGTTAATATTGATTGCCAACAAATGTCGATATAGTCAAAGGTATGGTTTTCCCAGTAGGCATGTATGCATGTGAGAGTTGGACCATAATGAAGGCTGAGTGCTGAAGAATCGATCATTTCAAACTGTGGTACTGAAGGAGACTCTTGAGAGTACTTCAGACAGCAAGGAGATCAAACTAGTCAATCCTAAAGGAAATCAACCCTGAATATTCATTGGAAGGACTGATGCTGAAGCTGAAACTCCAATGCTTTGGCCACCTGATGTGAAGAGATGACTCATTAGAAAAGACCCTGATGCTGGAAAAGATTGAGGGCAAGAGAAGGGGGCAACAGAGGACAAGATGGTTGAATGGCATCACTGACTCAATGGACATGAGTTTGAGGAAACTCTGGGAGATAGTGAAGGACGGGGAAGCCTGGTGTGCTGCAGTTCATGGGATTGGACATGACTTAGTGACTGAACAACAATATTGATACCATACTTTCATCTACTCTGCTGCTGCTGCTGCTTCTGCTGCTAAGTCGCTTCAGTCGTGTCTGACTCTGTGCGACCCCAGAGACGGCAGCCTACCAGGCTCTCCCATCCCTGGGATTCTCCAGGCAAGAACACTGGAGTGGGTTGCCATTTCCTTCTCCAATGCATGAAAGTGAAAAGTGAAAGTGAAGTCGCTCAGTCATGTCCGACTCCTAGCAACCCCATGGACTGCAGCCCACCAGGCTCCTCTGTCCATGGGATTTTCCAGGCAAGAGTACTGGAGTGGGGTGCCATCGCCTTCTCCATACCATCCATATTTCAGTAATGTCCTTTGCACTATTTCTTCTCTTCCAGTATGGCATTCAGGGTCAGGAGTTGCCTTCACTTGTGAACATTAGGGTTTTGAGGTTTGATTCCATGAAGGAATGAAACATATCCTTTATACTTCATCTCCCAGAAAACTGTAAGGAGAAAGCAACCTTTTCTCTGGCCCTTTAGAGCTTATACTTGAGGAGCACCTAGAACCTTCTGGGGGAAGTTTCTAGGAACTGGGGAAATGTCCATCAAATGGGGTTTCTAGAAGGCAGGTAGGTTCCTACAGCTTCCTGCCCCTCCTCTGAATATGGTGGTCATGCCTCACATTTGGAGATCCCCAGAGAGGAGAATTTCTAGCCCAAACTCTTTACTCTCTGGCTGCAATCAGCCCAAAAGATCCCTTTCCATGATGATCCCCAGCCCTAAAGAGAAAATGTATGTAAGACTCTATCACCCTGAGAATTTGGAAGTGTGGGGATAAAGAAGGACCTTGGAGCCAAATGCACAGACTTGGAATCTGCAGATCTGGGAAGATCTGTGCCTGTTGATCTGTTAAGGATCCAACTTAATTATATCAGTTAAGGCTACCATTTAAAGCATAATTAGTCATCCTTTTAAAAATAGAGAAATATTTTTGGTTAGCATAAATGGGTTAAATAAAAACTTATGCAAGAAGCAATAAAGTTTGATTTGGTGTATCTGTAATATATGTAACATATCTAAGTAATCTTGCAGAAATATGTGTTACATTCATTTAACTGTTAATTCATTTTTTATCAACGATTTATTGGTCTATTGTGTGCTAAGTGCTGGGGATGGAGAAATGAATCACACATTCCTGGATATGCTGGGAGGGACCATTTTGCTGTATTAAAAAATTTGGATTTATCTTTCAGAAAGTATAATGTTATTCTCACTGGGCCTGGCCTGGGCCTAGAGATGCAGGTTTGAAATTCTGACCCTTCTGGGGGTGGTAGCACTCTTTTGGAACGTGTGATGCCTGTGGCTGGACTGCAAATACTGGTAAGGGGTTTAAGTCTCTAACGATTCTTCCAGAACAGCCAGCTGACAATGAGTAATATGCAGTTTGATGTGAAAATTAGAAAACTGGCAGACGAACCTGCAAGAAGGAAATTGGATTTCCAGAGAGACGAATGGGAGGCCATGCGGCTGAGCAGGGTTCATAAGATGCAAACGCAGGCAGGGGAGTTGCAATCCTTGCTCTTGCACAGAGTGCAAAATAAGTCCCTATTATTTATTTATATATGGGTGAAAGCAAGAGTTCCGTGGTCCTGGTGTTTATGATCAAAATGGATGGATTCAATATCGAGCAATGATGTGTTCAAAATGAAAGGCACATCATTAAATGTCACAGGCGTTTATTAACACAGTTTCCTTCTTATTCAAATAAAACAAGCATTATCCCACCAGGGCCCACATGAGTCTCTCGCCTTTTCTCAGCAGGTTTTGGAGGAATCTCTGTTTCTGGGAGGCAGTGTGGTGGAAAGCAAATCTGAGAAAAGCAGAGGGATGTAATAAGGAGTGCTCCCTTTCTCTTTAGCTTCCCCATCATGTTTCATTAGCTTACTCATTTGTTTCCCATCCCTTTTCTCCTCTTTTATTCCTCTGCTTCTCACTGCATATTATTGACATTTAGAAATGGATTCTGGGGACTTCCCTGGTGGTGCATTGGATAAGAATCTGCCTGCCAGTGCAGGGGACATGGGTTAGATCCCTGGCCTGGAAAGATTCCACATCCTGCGAAGCAACTAAGCCCGCATGCCACAACTACTGAGCCCACTTGCTGCAACACTGAAGCCTGTGTGTCTGGAGTCCATTGCTCCACAACAAGAGAAACCACCACCACGAGAAGTCTGAGCACCACAATGCTCGCCAAAATTGGAGAAAGCCAACACACAGCAGTGAAGACCCAGCACAGCCATAAATAAATAAATGAAATTGCTTCCATTCTCATGAACTGTGACTTGTTTCCCCCACAACAGTTAGTTGGGAGGAAATGGCAACCTTCATCTCAGGATCCTTTGAACAAATCCATGCCCAGAGCCACTCATGCTAAAAGGCTGCACAGTTTTGAATGTTCATGCTCCAGCTGAAAGAAACCGACTTTGGAGAAATGACATAAATTCATTACTACTGCACTGAAACCTCTTCCTGCTCCAGGCAGAAAAGATAAATTACCACCCAAGTGATATAAAGTTAGTTTGAATATTTTGTTGGATCAAATGCATCACAATGTCTGGAAATCTCTCCTCTTTCAAGTTGGAATTAAAGAATGGTTATCAGACCAACAATAGACACTATCATTTGCATACATTTCATCTCAAGGGACTTCTGAAGTTATGCAATACTCCAGTGGTTAATTGTTCTTCACACTCTGACATATCAAATTACAGCTCAGATTAGGATGAAACCATTGGTGATAGAAATGACTGGCAGGAGTTCACAAAGGGGGGCCTCTTTGAGGCCTGAAAGAGGACATGGCCAACAGGGGTGCTGCTGGGCCTTTTAAAGTGTTCCCATGAAGGAGGTGAACTTGACAAATTTTATTTGAAAGCAGGTTTTCTCCATGTTTTATGATTCCAAACAACTAGGCGTCCAAAAATTCTAGCTTTTTCCTTTTTTTTCTTTTGTCCCTTTTCATCAAAGACTTTTTTGAAATAACCTTTAAAGTTGTCACTGATTCCATTTCCCCCCAGAATTCTTATTGAACAGGTCTCTGGTCTCAGAGGTTCTATGGAGGGAATTAATAATCAGTGTGTACTGAGAAGGTGTAACAACAGCAGGCTGATTTTTGAAAATTCTTCCTGATTTCTTCATAATCTCAGGGGACCGTCAAGAAATAATATACTCCATTTTATTACTCTGAGCCTCCCAAGCACAGCACAGAGGCAGGCATGAGAATGATATGCCTTTCTTGCTGAGTAAAGAAGTAACTAGCCTTTTCCCATGGTGCCATGTTGGGCTGCACCCCACAGGCCTACAAACCCTGTGCTTGCCAGTTGCAAGAACAAAGAGAGAGCCCAGAGGCAGCAACAGAGACATCAATGTTTAAACAGAGTGGGGAATCTTACAGCTGCGGTGCTGAATTGACACTCCACTGTTTAAGGCAGACAGCTGGCAGGACATGGTAGCAGTCTGTGCTCCCAGGGGAGGGGGGGGTTACCAGTTATAGGGGAGCTGGCATCAGGTTGGCTCTCTGGTTACCAGGTAGTTGAGATTAACAGAGGGACATGCCCCTCACTGTCCCACTTATAAGCTCTTCCATAATGGAGATCTTCCCATTTAAAGGTTATAACAATCACCCACTGGGCCTGGAGCAAGTATGTAGGAAGGTCAGTCCTGTGAGTTGAGTGTGGGTGAAGCAGGCACTAGTCAGGCAGGGGATGGACAGAGAGCAAGAGAACAGACATCTTTGGTGGCCTGATAATATACTCCACTCCTACATACCCTGCATAACCCTTACAATCTTGGTCCATTCCTCTTCTGCAGTATACCTGGGGTCAGGTATGTAGAGGGGCACTGAAATCAGGTATCACAAATACAGTATAGACGCCAGCAGCAAAAGTATAAACTGAAAGATACCCAATATGCTAAGAACAGTCATTTGCCAGGATGTGAGCAGATTCTGAAGGTAAACACTTCTTGAGTCAATGGAGAGGGAGTCACTGGTGGCAGCATCTTGTCCAGTTTATAAGGAAGATAGGGCCACCCCAGGCTTCCACAAGCTCAAAGCCAACCCCATGGTGGGGGAGGCCCCAGCTCTAAACAAGCATTGTTGGCTTAGCCAGGGGTCACGGTCACAGTAGAAGATCTACTGCCCTGTGTTCTGGTACATGCCATTAGGTGCGCACCCATTAGGCTATGCTTAGCCCCTCAGTCGTGTCTGCCTCTTTGAGATCCCAAGGACTGCAGCCAGCCAGGCTCCTCTGTCCATGGGGATTCTCCAGGCAAGAATACTGGAGTGGGTTGCCATGCCCTTCTCCGTTAGGTCTTTCCAGACAAAACTTTGTTAATCCCAGTAGTTGGACTTATGTGTCCAAAAGCCAGGCCATTCCACACAGCATAGCCCAGGGGGGCTTATGGGCAGTCATTTATACAATAATGTTTACTGACATGCGTCCTTCTGATGCACTGGCATGTATGATAAGAAGATGGTGGGAGTCTAATCCCTCCATGGTCAACAGTCCCCACATAGTCACTAATCAGATCAGTTTCATGGAAGTCCAGAGGAGGACGACAAGGGCATCTCGCTGTAGACACAGCAATTCGGCTCAGTCCTCAAATAAATTTTTTTTCTGCTAACACTAGGAATGAAATGTAACGCATCTAATAGGCACAACAGATAGGAGACCTTCACCATTAAGCAAGATACAAGCAGTACCTGCACTGTGAGATAATACCACACTTGGTTGTAGTTTTTGTCCTGGTCTGCAATAGAGTTCAGAAAACTCAAGTTTTCTGTAATACAGGAGCACATCCAAAATCACCCTCTACAATGGCCAACTAGTGTTACCTTGGATGTCAGAACCACAGCTACTCCACTTTGACGTTCGAATGCATTCTCCTCCACAATGGGCAGAGCAGACGTATAATGAATGTTTGACAGGACACAAAACAGGCCCCTCTGGTCAGTAAAGTTTAAGTTTAACCATATATTTGCCAGAATGTACCCCATATACCTCCATATATGAAGATTTTTCCATCATTTCCCCCAAAGCATATATCCCTCGAAGGAGGAATGCTGCTTGCCCTGGGTCCAGATCATGTCCCTTGGTGCTAGGCCTCCTTTTTGTTTGCCTAGCTATCCACATTGGGGGAAAACTGATTGGATATTTTGAACAGGATCAGAGGTATGTTAATGGGGAAACATTTTATAGGCTACACATTTTATCACTTATACCGAATTATTACACAAACATTGTACATCTGCTTTTAGCAGCAGCCTTAAAAGCAAGCAGTGATACATCATGAGTAGTTGTACTCTGTGACAGCTTCACTAGATAATTTCCTCTCCATCCTGAACATCAGGACAAAAGAACAGCTAGCACAATAACTCTCATAAATACAGACCTCAATTAGCAGAAACAATTTAATATTCACTGAAATATATTTTTCTTTCCAAAATTACCCTCATCTTCACCAACCACAGTCAAATCGAGACTTATTTGTTTGCAAAGTCAGTCTGGTCAATTGACCACAAAGGCTGTGGTGGGACTCCTCAGAAGGAATCTCAGGCAGAATTCCCAAAAGGTCTCTCAAGACCAGGAAAACCATGGCAAAGTTGTGCCATCAGGCTCCACTTCAGTGAATTTCTCCCTCTAGAAGTCAGGAAAACATCAAGATTCCTGCACTTGCCAGGAGAGAGTCTTCTCCATTTGCCTGATAAGGCTGCTCAGAATCAGGTGTCTCCAATTTTCAGAGAGGCCAGGCAGAGAGAAAAGAAAAATGGTTCAATTCCACCCTCAGGAGTAGTTTACCAAATTGCTATAAATCATAACTAACTTGAGGGGAAGGGCTTCTTTCTATGTGGAAAATAGAGTTCAAAACAAGTAATATTCCAGACAAAAACCATAAAAATTATTCTGATATTCAGCAGTTCACTCAATAATCAATCTTTTAAAACCTGAAGTCATCAGGTTTTCCATTAGGATTCTTTAATTTCTTACCCAGCTCAGTGGTATGACCTGAAGTTTATCAGAGACCTGTCCTTGTCAAAAAGACCTTCCTATGAATCTTCTTGAAGATGAAACATTTTTGCAAAAGTATCAAAGTATAACTGTCTATAAATGACAAAAGATGTAAAAAGGCAAGGTTAAATACTTTGATTGCAATGTAATCAATAAAGAAAATTGCTTACAATAACTAGAATTATGACTGATTTTAATCTTAATCTTTAGAAATCTTAATCTCTGGCAAAAACTAAGAAGCAAGTACTTGTGAACTGTTTGTCATACCAGAATTTTCTGATAGGAAAACCTACACTTTAGTCTTCCTCTCTTAAGAAAGTAAAGGTAGATAAACTTAGACCCATGCCGCAATTAATGTTCCAATATTCTATCCATTTGAAATGACTCAGATAGTCAATGAATTTTATTTAACTTAGTTTACTTTCAATTTACCAAAATCTGGTAGATATTCCCCAAACATAATTACTCCAGTAGAGTTTACCTAAAGGTTCTTATCTCACTTACTTAAAGGTTCATCCTATCAAGTTACTTTCTTTGCTGATGGAGTTGCAACAAATATAATAAGGTCCTATCTAACCTCTAGGAAACTTAGGTCCGACAGAAGTATTATACTTAACACTGATGACTCAAAAGATACATCTTTATTACATCAAACCAATAAGCTTAAGGAGCTTCAATACCAGGTATTGATTCAGCATCAAATATGTCCCAGATCATGTGAACCTGAAATGCATTTGGGACACTTTCTTTTTTTTTCCTTTTTATTTCTGAGAATTTTATAGTTTTTAGAATTCTTTCATATTTCTGAGAATTTATATAAACTTTTAATTTCTTTTCAGCCACTTAAGCAGAGCTTATCCACAAACAAACTGTTGTGGTCTGGGTGCGGGTTGGAAAAGAATTTCCAGACATGAGACAGAATGAGAGGGAAATAAAATTTATTAGAGTGAGAGACACTCTTAGAACAGTGAGCCAGCTCAAGGGAGAACTGACGTTGAACAGGGGTCCTTAGTCCACTTTTATACCCAGGGTACAAGGAGTGGGATAGGGGTCTTGTGGGTCATTTGCTGATTGGATGAGGCACATATACTGGGTGGTGGGGAAGAGTAAGGCAAACATCTTCTCCCTATGAGGTAGGAGGGGAGACAGCTTATACTGCTCAGGAGGACATGAAATCCATTAATAGTTACAACATGGGGGAGGGAATGACTATAACAGCCTGGTTTTTCTGTTCCTGCATTCCAAGACCCTCCTTGGTTTTATCTGCTCTTTCATCCTTGGGTCACCACATCAACTTTATAGTGCCATTTGGAGGCAGAGACATCTCATATTTATAAGATACACATAAACATATGTGTATCTATATAGACACAGATCTCTCAGTTTTCCTGCTAGAGCCTAAAAGCCCTCTTTTTTTTTTTTTTTTTAAACTCAGGATTAAAATTCTTGAGGGCCCAAGTAGATTACTTTCTTTCTCTAAAGACATATGCAGAAACCAGTTTTGAATATCTAGAGAGTCTCATCTTGGCCATATTCAGGTTTTTTTTTTTTTCTTTCAGTTTCTGAATTGCCTATTCAGTTTAAAAAATAATAGTAATAGAAAGTAGTACATATTATTCACTCACATTCACATGCTTCATTTTAGAGGAACAAGAATCAGTATTCAAGTTGACCTTTGTATCAGCTATTTAGCTAAGCCTCTGTGGCCTTTTTTAATATAAAAACCAATGGCCAATACTACCCAAAGCAATCTACAGATTTAATGCAATCACCAAATTACCAATGACATTTTTCACAAAACTAGAATAAATGATTCTAAAATTTATATGGAGCCATAAAAAAAAAAAAAAACTCGTAATTTCCAAGTCACCACGAGTTAAAAGAAGGATGTTGGAGACATAACACTCCCAGATTTCAGACAATACCACAAAGCTACAGTAATCAAAACAACACTGTATTTGCACAAAACAGACATATGGATCAATGGGACAGAATAGAAAACACAAATAAACCCACACACTATGGTTGATTAATCTTTGACAAAAAAGGCAAGATATACAATGGAGAATAAGAGCCTCTTCACCAAGTGGAGTTGGGAAAGCTGGACAGCTGCATGTAAATCAGTGAAATGAGAACACATCTTTATCCTATATACAAAAATAAACTCAAAATGGCTTAAAGACTTAACTATATAAGATAGGACACTATAAAATTCCTATGAGAGAACATAGGCAAAACAATCTCTGACATAAATTGTAGCAATGCTTTCTTTGGCCAGTCTCCCGAGGCAATAGAAATAAAAGCAAAAAAAAACCCCAAATGGGACATAATCAAACTTATAACCTTTGGCACAGTAAAGAAAACCATAAACAAAATGAAAAGACAACCTATGGACTGGGAGAAAATATTTGCAAACAATGCAATCAACAATAGCTTGATGTCCAAAATACGCAAACAGCTCATACAACTCAATAATGAAAAAACCAAACAACCCAATAAAAAAATGAGCAGAAGACCTAAATAGACATTTCTCCAAAGACGTACAGGTGGTCAATAAGCACATGAAATGATGCTCACCATTGCTAATTATTAGAGAAATAGAAATCAAAACTACAGTGAGGTACCACTTCACCCTGGTCAGCTTACCTGTCTGAAGCGAGGTCCTGGAACAACATCCCACTGTGAGCAGTGGATGGCCAGCAGAACGTGGTGGCAGGTTTCTCAAGGAGATGGTGGAGGTGGTGGTGGTGTGTTGAGATTACCACCACATAGATTCCCATAGGGGAACTGACAGGTAACAAATGCTGGAGAGTGTATGGAGAAAAGGGACTCCTTCTATACCATTGGTGGGAATGTAATCTGGTGGAGTCATTATGGAAAACAGTATAGAGGTTCCCTGGAAAATCAAAAATGGAAATTATCATATGATTCAGCAATCCCACTTCTGGGCGTATACTTAGACAAAACTATAATTCAAAAAAGCACATGTACCCTAGTGTTCATAGCAACACTATTTACAAATGGCCAAGACATGTAGCAACCAAAATGTGCATCAACAGATGAATGTAAAAAATACATGTAATATATATTATACACACACATATACATACAAAGAATATTACTCAGCCACAAAAAAGAATTAAATAATGCCATTTGCAGCAACATGAATGAACTTACAGACTATCATATTCAACCACGTCAGACAGAGCAAGACTGATTATCATATATATCACTTTATGTGGGATCTAAAATATACAAATGACCCTTATTCACAAAACAGAAACAGACTTACAGACATAGAAAACAAACTTACATTACCAAAGGAGAAAGAGTGGGGAAGGACAAATTAGGGGTTTGAGATTAACAGATAAAAGCTGCTATATACAAGATAGATAAACAAGAACCTACTGGATAGGACAGAGAAATACATTCACTATCTTGTAATACACCACAATGGATAAGAATATGAAGAAGAACATGTACGTGTAACTGAATCACTTTGCTGTATATCAGAAATTAACACAACATTGTAAATCAACTATACGCCAATTCAAAAAAAAAAGCAACAGCCAGCCCACAGCTGCGGGGCACATTTTCCCCATTGTAATAGCGGCCAGTATCTCTCAAAAAGTCTTGGGTATCTATGAGTTCTCTATACACTCTTGGTGGACCCCATTCATCAACAACAGCCCCCACAGGACCCTACAGACTAGTGGATGGCCACTCCGGGATTTCAGCTGCAACTTTCAGGTCCCCATTCCCCGCCCTCATTTCCAGGCATCTGGGAGCGCACAGGCGTTTCCTCCGTTTCTTGGCCCCTCCACCAGTTGTTGGCCTGCACCTTGCGGGCCTGCCAGATCTGTGCTCACCCAGTCAAGACCAAACAAAGAAACATCAGTGGATTAATGGGTGGAGGGACTTACATGTCTGAAGCAAGGTCCTGGAGCAGTGGAGGTTAGCGCAGAACGTGGCAGCAGGCTTTGTAACAAGGTTGGGGCGGGGGTGTGATATAACCAGTTATAGGGGGAATTGACGTCAGGTTGGCTCATTGCTCACCTGGGAAACTAGCCGGAGGCACGCCCCTCACGCACCTCACGCCCTTCACGTCCTTCACAGCCCCTCACCGCCCTCTCTGATAAGCTACCTTGTGGAGAGGTTCTTCTTCTTCTTTTTTTTTTTAAAAAGCAGAAATGTGTTTATTAGGCACCCGTTTTCTTGACAGAGGAGCAAGACCAGGAAAGAAGTGCCTGCAAAAATCTCTCGGGTTGCAGGAATCTCTCAGAAGATGCCAGAGAATGTAGGTGCTGACTGGCCGACACCTCCAGAAGAACACTATTTGGCTGGATCATGGCAGCAGGCGGTGACCCAGACATGAAGCAGACTTGGCTCCTGGACTCCACAAGCCCTGAGAAGTGAGTAGGCAGCACCGAGACACCCACCAGAACACTGGCAGATGCGAAGGGCCTCGCGGCTGGGGCCCAGCAGGGAGGTGGGGAAGGGGAACTGCAGGTTTCCAAGGAGACCTTCACCTGGGCCAGGTCCGAGGGCCTTCCCCAAAACTGCCAGCCTCGTCCTGATACTTCCTCGGCCCCATACGGAGGGGTTTCTAAAGACCTGAAGATTCTTGCCTTCCTTAGCAGTGTAACCTCCCAGTGGCACTGGGCTGCATATCTTCGGCCACCAGGGTGGAATTTGTACTGCCCACACCTGGCTGTTGGGGGTGGCCCATGGGAGGATGACATCATAAGCGCCTTATGATGGGCCTGTGCATCAGGTTGATATCAGATGTTCTGATCTAAAGGTTAGAATAGTTCTATTGTAAAGGTTAGAACAGTCAGCAATGGGTCAGGGACAAGTATGTAGGAAGGTCGGTCCTGTGAGGAGGGTGTAGGGGAAGCAGATACTGGTCTGGTAGGGGATGTGCAGAGACCAAGAGAGCAGCCATCTTGGGTGGCTTGGTCATACGTGCCATTCTTATAGTTCTCGGTATCATCCACGCAGCTAGCATACTCTAGATACATTGATGCTGAGCTAATGTGAACACAACCTCATTAGGCAGTTTAAGCTTCAAATGAGAGACATCCTGGATTGCCGTTTGTTAAGTGGACTTCCTGCAAGGATACAGGGGTATGTGAAGTGTCATTAGAGCTTGTCTTTGTCATGCAGTCACCTCTGTGGCATAGTATCACCAAATATTCTGTGTGTAATCCTGTCGTTTCAGGCCTCCCTCACACTAGTGTCACGTAGCTTGTGTGGCCGATGTGAGAGAAAGAGGTGTGTATAACTTCCCAGCACAGGCAGTTGAGATCAGTGTCCCCAACTCCAGTCTTTCCTGTCTCTTTCATGGTGACCTCGGAGGCTACCATTTTAGACTGTTTCATTCTAACAGGATGGAGTCCTCAGGAGCCCGGAATCCTCAGTGAGTGACGAGCAATTTCCCCACCGACTGCATTAGAATTATAATGTGAGAGAAAAATAAATCTTTGCTGTGTTAGGTCACCAAGGTAGAGTTTGTTACCCTGGCGAATTCTGACACATTTGTCCCCCGCTGGTTTCTCCTTCCATCTCATTGGCTAACCCTGAGTTATACAGTCATTCATTACTTCAAGGAAAGCTGGGGGGAATGGGAAGAAGACTGCTAATTTGGCTGACATGAATCATGGTTTCGCCCTAGACAAAAATCGGGGTTCTGTTACAAGGAGGAGGTAAGGGATACACTGTGTAGGCACTCTCACTGTATGCCAAATCCCCAGACACTATCAGCCTAAATGAGGAAAAAGCTAAAGCCCCAAAGGCAGAAGTGGATACCCAGGTATTTCTGTAATTCCATGCCTCAGAACAAGTGTCCCAGAAACGTCTGATCCCAAGTGGCTCCTTCTCCTCTGAGCTGTCAAGATGCCTGGTTAAGTGACTGTTAAACAGCCTCTGCGTCCTCCCCTCTGCCTTCCACCGCCCAAGAGGCTGCCCTTGAGGTAAGGAGGGAAGTGATCCCGCTATCCCTTTGCCAACTCTCAGAGAGGTTATGAGGCTGAACAGATTTGTGTTTGAAAAGGGCTTAGAGGCTCTGGCATGAAAGGTACCACAGAAGTGAAAATGCCTGCAATTCATCGCCTGCTGAATGGAACAGAGCTGAGTTGCTTTAAACTGGAATTTTAGGGTCTGTGGCTGGTGTGTGACTGTTCTTGTGTTTTTTTGAACACATTCTCTTCTGTGTAGACTACTACTTGTTCCCATGGCTGTTTCTTATCCCCGCTAACCCTCAGTGCTCTCCTCACCCATCTCCTGGAGGAAGGCCTCCAGCTGAGGGAGGTAAAACCACAAATTATTCAAAATTCGGCTCTCAGAACTTTTACCTCCTCTTTCCCTGACCTGCTCTTGTATCTGCCCCTTCCACCACTTAATGGTGTTTCCCCTCGGGTACTTTCTGTTGGGAGAAATTGAATTTATATTAGCTAGACCCAGGGATTGGTTCCGTGGTAGAGGTGGATGAGTTCTGGCCCAACCCAGAGTAATTGATGTAGGATATTCAAGGGCTCTGTGTTTCCCAAGCACATGAGTGTTTGCCAGAGAGGAAGCTCAATAAAGATTCCTTCAGTGATGAGTGAATTGTGAAACACAGTGTGAGGTCCTATGCTGTCTGCCCTATAGGTTTCATTTTATCTTCCTCAAACCCTGGGAAGCAGTTGTAATTCTCAGCATTCCTCTATTTTCCAGATGAGGAAACTTGGCCAAAGAACTCAGCCAGGATTGGGACCCAGGCTCTACACTAACCCCTTAGCATGATTGAGTTGTCTGCTTCCTCTCCCCAGGGATTAACATTTTTTAAAGGATTTCAGGGCAAGAACCCAGTGGAATGGACCTCCAGTGATGACATTTCTGGCAGCAGAATTGGTGAGAAGCTATCAACCAGTGCTGGAGTGTCAGGAAGAGTTAAATCTTTTTGACAATTCAATGGCCCCCTTTGGGTTTGCCCAAATGGCACCTGTTGTTGAGGTCAATAGAGCTTACAATTTAATTTCATCTTCCTGCAGACACTCTCTCTCATTAGGGGGTGGAATGATGATGGGATTCTCCCAGCCATGCAATTTCACTTTCTACAGAGCGGTGCGTAAGTACAGTCACTGTTTCTGCACAGAAAGTTATCTGCTCCACCCCACAAACCCCCGAACTGCTTGTAATGAGGAAGTGAGTGTCTGTATAAGGAAAGATGGGGGAGCAATGAGTGGGGATGAGAAGAGGCGAAGCTACACAGAGTTCCTAAGAGGCAGCTCTGCTTTTTTCCTCTGTGAGCCAAGACCTGTCCTTGCAGGCTGTTCATTATGTTCAGCAGAATTTGAATGCTTCCATGATCCAGGTGACAAGAATGTGACTTTTCCATTTATTAGAAATGAACTTCAGGTGGACATGAGGGATTCTTTCTGTTTTCAACTCTGATCTAATACGACCTTTTGGTTCCATAGTAAGAGTGACGATAACAAAACCAGTAATTACAGTGCTAGAGGTAGTTACCATTTGCTGGCTATGATAAGAGGTGCAGTGCATATATTCCATTATTTAATCCTCAGAACAGCTCTATGAGGTAGGAATCTCATTCCCATTCTACAGAGGAAGAAGCTGAGACTGAGCTAGAAGAAGTAACTGTCTAATGTCGTATAGCCACTGAAAGGCGGAGTCAGGACGGGAACCCGTTTGTGTGACTTCAAATGTGTACCTTTTCTGCCACTCCCTTTCACCTGTCCTCCAAATGTGTTTCAGGAAGGAGATGAATGTGTCCCAATTACTCTGTGGATCAAGACAATATCCATGGCAACCAAAAAGCACTGAACATTGCATCTGGAGTGTTGAGGGTATTTAGACACTCCCCTCCCTCTTCCCCAGGGAATTCCGTGGAGGAACTAGTCAGGGGATACTGTGGGAGATTTCATTTTCTCTTATGAGTTATTGATGATAGAGTGTACGTGTGTGTTTGCATGTTCTGGCAATACTGGTGTCTGATGTGTGACCTGTTTCTTATTAAAGTTATAGCTTTTGCAGGGAGTTGAGGTTATTACTGGTGCTTTGGGAGAGCAGGTGTCAAAATTGGACTCATTCTGGCATGTGGAAGGTGATCTCGAGTTCTTTGCCCCAGAGATCTATATGCTAATAGGAAAAATGCTCTTTCTTCTCTTCAGGCCAAATTCTGAAAGATTATACTAGCTCTGTGGATTGCAAAAGGAAAAGAACAGACACAGCCTGGGAGGCAGACTTGGGAGGGAAAGAAGAAAGGAAGAGAGTGATGTCATTGAAAGAGGCCGAGGTGTCCCTTCCCACAGCACTGTGGGGCATGCATGCTATGCAGCAAACCAGGGAATGCCAGTTATACCTCACTGAATGAATGCAGTGTGCACTGATTCAAGGTTATTAGAACCTAAAAGTTAGGATTATGGAAAAATTCAAGGCCTGTACACATTGATAATTTCCCTTTCTCTAACCTCGTGTTAAACAAAACCCTTTTTTTTTCTTTTTAAAAATTTGTTTATTTTTTAATTGAAGGATAATTGCTTTATATAATTTTGTTGGTTCTGCCAAATAAATGTTGAACAAGCACCTTTTTATGGTGCTAAATAAGTCTGTCTCCAGGTCCTAGCTGTGCAGGGAGTACTTGTCATAATCATGTTCACACTACATCTTTTGGACTCCTGTCATCTATTTTAGTGATTTTTCTCTTTGAGATTTGGACCTTCCAACAGTTGAGGCAAGAAAACTTGTCTTCCAGGCCACTGCTGAGGCTGAGGCTGGACCTATGAACCAAGCAAGTTCCATGAGGGAAATGGTCCACATAAAGAAGAAGGCCACACTCAGAACCCACCTTTCCAGAGGAAATGGCAGGAAGTGGTTGGGCTTTCAGGGGTAGTGATAGCAACAAGTGGGCTTCCCTGGTGGTTCAGCTGTAAAGAATCCACCTGCAATGCAGGAAATGTGGGTTCGATCCCTGGGTCAGGAAGATCCCCTGGAGAAGGAAATAGCAACCCACTCCAGAATTCTTGCCTAGGAAATCCCATGGAGAGAGGAGCCCAGCGGGCTATAGTCCATGGGGTCACAAGAGTCAGAAATGACTTAGTAACTTAACCACAAACACGAAATAGCAGCAAAGCTCCTAAGAGTGAAATCTCGTCGTTGACATACCTCACTCAGTGTCTCATTCTGTGTCCACCAGGGGAGCTGTGGGGCTGCACCCACCGCCAATGGGACTGACCTATGAGTGGTCCGGTCTTGGCACTTGGGTTTTCTTCATGGCTGTAGGGGCTTCCCTTCATGGCTGTAGCAACCTGGTGCTAGTGGCAACCTGCCTGCCAGTTCAGGAGGCTACGATATGTGGGTTCAGTCCCTGGGTTGGAAAGATCCCCTGGAGGATCCCTCCAGGATGCCCTCCTGAAGGAGGGCATGGCAACCCACCCCAGTATTCTTGCCTGGAGAATCCCGGAGAGAGGAGCCTGGTGGGCTACAGTCCATAGGGTTGTAAAGAGTCAGACACTTAGCTGTAGAGACTCTGAGCTTAATTCACTGTCTCTGAGTTTCTAGAAATTCTGTAAAGTTTCATAATGTTGCTAATGATTGTGCTTCAGCTGGTTAGTATTGGTTTTATGGTTTACAACTGAAATTTTTGCCCTATTCAGGTGGACTTTTTTTTTTTTTTACTGTGAATTAATAAATAGTATTTTGGTTTTCCTGAATCTAGCCCACTGTTATACTCTGATGAGATCCAAGTTTCTGAGTTTGCAAAGCAGAGAGTATCAGGCCCCGGACCCTGGATAATGGTAGATTTTCCAGGAAAAATCTGCTTGATCATCTGGCTTTCTCTAGGTAGCACTTTCAGCATTGCTGTATTTTACACTTATTCTCCATTTACAACTTTTATTAGTCAGAGTTCTCCAGAGAAATAGAACCAATAAAATTTATATAGATATACAGAAAATGATTTTTTTCTGAAAAAACTGACTAGTGATTATGGAGGCTAAGAAATCCTGTGATCTCCTGAAGGACTAGAAACCAGGAGAACTAATGTTCAAGGGCAAAAGAAGATGGATGTCCAGCTCAAGTAGAGAGCAAATTCACCCTTCCTCTGCCTTTTTATTGTTCTATTCAGGCCCTCGACTGACTGGATGATCCCCATCTATTCAAATGCTAATCTCTTCTGGAAACAGTCACCCAGAAATAACATTTTACCCATCTATTCAAATGCTAATCTCTTCTGGAACCAGTCACCCAGAAATAACATTTTACCAGTTAGCTGGGCATTCCTTAACCCAGTTGAGTTAATAAAATTAACCATCACAGCCTCATTATATAGTTGCTAGAATTTATAGGGTCACACTTGTAGGAACCATATTGGTCTCTGTTTGTATCTTCTTGGCTTTTTCCTCTGGTGGCTTCATCACCCTATTCAAAAATTGTTAATGGCTTCCTGTTATGTTTGGGAAAAATTCTGCACCTTGGACTCTAGCATTCAAGACTTTCTATATTATGGCTCCACTTTCCAGCTGTATTCCCAATACTCTAAAGCCACTACCAGATGGCAGTGTTTGCTTTTCTTTTCTTTTTTTTAAAATTCTGATTATTGATTATGCCATTCTCTCTGCTTGCAGGAATCCTTTTTCTTTGACAATTGGGATATATTTTATTTATTTTATAACTATGCCACAATTTATTCACAATCTTTCATATTGATAGTAGATTGTTTCAAGTTTTACATGAAATAGATGCTGAGAGCTGCTATTTGCTCTGACCAGAATGCTCTTTTTAGTTATTATTATTATTTTTTTTTATCAGAGATACTTGTAGGAATCTGTCCTACATCTCTGTCTACCAGAATCTCAACCATCACTCAAGACTCCGTTCAGATTCCATTACTTCAGTGAGGACTTTTCTAGTGACACTCTACAGAAATATTTGCTTCATCTGAAATCTTCTCTGGCATTCAGAACACTTATTCCATCATGGCTTGTATAAGAATTAGTTTGTCTGTTTAGACATCTTTCCAACTATGTTCCCAACTATAACTCCTTGGGAACAGGACCATGACTTACTATTCATTTTGTTTCTTCTTGTATTACTGAATATTGAAACTTGGGTATGGTAGAGGCCAACACAATCAGTGAATAAATACATTAATTAGTGAAGCACTCACAGTAGATGCATTATTTGTGCAAACAAACAAACAAAAAAATTCCCTTTAGAGATATCTGGGAATTTTGCTAGAGCTTCGAGATTGGGCTATTCTTATGGATAGTCCATGGGATCATAACTCTTTAGTAGCACAACTTATGAACCCAGAGACACATGTTTTACAGTATTAGAGGATATCATTTCCAAGACACAAAAAGCCACAGTTCAGGGCTAAATTGTGGGCTTGAGAAATGTGTGCCCTTCCTTTAATATGTGGCTTCACATGTACACTCAGTAGTGAATGGGGATCCCATCAAAAGAGTTGGAAGAACAGGGGTCTTAAGAGTCCAAAGTCCTGGTTTCTCTGGTCTTGATTCTGCTACAAACTAGAGGCGTGACCTTGGGCAAGTCCTTTCTCTTCTTTGAGCCTTGATTTTCTCTTCTAAAAATTGAGTCATCATCATGTTTCTGCCCCATTTGATTGCTGAGAGGTCAAATAAGGCATGAACACTTTGGAAATAAAGGAGAGGAAGTCTGGGGGTAGTGGGAAGGAGACAGAGAAAGAGAATAATAAAAAGGTGCCAGTAAGAATGGCGGGAGAAATTAAGGTATAATAGAACCAGAAACTGGCCTAGAGGCAGTATCCGTGGAGGGTCCCTCTTCCACCTGAAAAACACCAGGGAGTCTTTCTGAAAGTCTTCCTAAGGGCCGTATCAGAGACTGATATCTGCACACCAAAGTTTCATTCTCCCCTCTTCTTCACTATCAGAACCCCTATATTGTGACAGGGAGCCACCTTGGAAAGTTAAGTCGCCCCCGCCACCCCCCATTTTGGGCTTGAGGCCTAGGAAAATATATACATACTGCAGGCATTCCACTTGCCTAGGAGAATGTGTTGTCAAAAGAGCAATTGTGAACTTTGCTCCTGAAAAATCACTTTGGAACAGAGCTTAAATAACATGAAACTGGGCCTCTTGATGGCTCAGGGTATGAAAAGATCTTTTTATCTCCTGGGAAGAATCTTGTCTTCCTCTTTTTCTTCTTTCCTCCTTCCCTCCCTCCCTTCTTCTCTCCTTCCTTCCCAATATTAATAGAATCATGAAGCCAGTGTTATTAAGTAGCAGAAAGCAATGCTAGAGGACTTATACCAATTTTAAAATAAAATGAAAGACATCATAACAAGAACCCACATTTACTATGGTCGCCAGGGGGTAAAAATCAGAGGAGGGGTAGTTAGGGAGTTTGGGATCGACATGTACACACTGCTAACTTTAAAATGGATAATCAACACGGTCCTACTGTATAGCACAGGGAACCCTGCTCAATGTAATGTTGCAGCCTGGATGGGAGAGGAGTTTGAGGGAGAATGAATACATGTATATGTATGGTTGAGTCCTTTTGCTGTCCCCTGAAACTATCACAACATTGTTAATTGGGTAGAATCCAATATAAAACTGAAAGTTAAAAAATATTTAAGAAAAAGAATCTGAGTTTATCCTGCAAGCCCAGGCCAGTACATTTTAACCTATACTCTTCACTTCGGTTATTGTTACTGCAGCCTCCTCTTCTTCATTGTGATGAAGAATTTTCATCATGCTGCTTCCCAAATGAGGGAAGATCTTAAAAGAGCCAGGTGCAATCTCATCCCTGTGGTCCTGCTTTGTACTAGCCAGACCCAGAACAGGGCAGGACATTTTCTCCTCATTATCACCTCATCACTCAGTTCCCCTTGTCTGGGCAGGGTCATCAAGGTGGGGCTCCGAGCTGAGTGCAGGAACCTAAGTGCTAGTGAGGAGAAAGTGTTCAAGCTTGGATCCTGCCCTCTCACTCAGGCTCCATTGAAAATGGTAACACCTTGAGATCATTTTTCTTCTTCTTTTTTTTTTTTTCATTTTTCTTCTTACTACTAAGTCTGAATGAATTTTAATGCTGCTATCTTCTGGAGTTAAGTAGTATATAGCAGGCTTTAGTTCTAAGTGATAAACTACGCCACCGAAAGGGAAATTAACCAAATATTAGGGTGGTTCAGAAGATTCTTATTTCTTTATGAAAAGAAAGACAATTTGAGTTGGGGGAAATGTTTGAGAGCAGGGGTCCCCGATCCCTGAAACGGGGCTGCACAGCAGGAGGTGAGCAGTGGGAGGCAGAGCCAAGCTTCATCTGCCACTCCCCATCACTCACCACAGCTTGCATTACCCGCTGAACCGTCACTCGCATTGCCACCTGCACCATCACCCTACTGCTAGCGTTACCACCTGAACCTTCCCTCCTACCCACTTCCATCTGTGGAAAAATTGTCTCCGCAAAACTGGTCCTTGGTGCCAAAAAGATTGGGGACCACTAATTTTAAAAGATAAGTCATGGCTATGTGTTAAGCTTTGGGCTGGGTGATAAGAATATGAATCAATATTTAACACTGATTAAGAGTTTCTTTTAGACAGGAACCATGAGCTAAGAGACTTTGGAATTTTATTCTTTGTCAATTCAGCTAAACTGGATCTGTGGTTCCTGTATTTCCTTCCTGGCATGGTTGTGGGTTAGGGTGAACTACAAGAAAAATCTACATGAGAACTGAAAGGTAGAGTCAAAACAGAAGCAGGTATGCTCGAGAGGTCCAGGCAGAGTCCCAGGTTCTCATGCAGGTCATCGCCAATCTTCCACTCACCTGCTGGCATGCGGTGACAGCTGAGTTTTCAGATCCTCCAGCTCCCGTAGAATCTTGCCTTCTGCCTCGTGAACCAGATATGTGTGCATCTTTGTGTTGAGGGAATTGAGTCTTTGAGGTAGAGGGGACGAGAGACGCATATGGGTTTAGTTGGTGGGTTCAAGTTTGTCCTTTCCTCTTCTCTCCCCACTTCATAGCCAGCTTTCCTAACTGCTAGCCCTGCTGACCTATACATAGCAACTTCAGCTCCACTCCCAGATAATAGAGCCAATAGCCCTGTGCAGACTTTTCCACTATTGTCTTTTTTTTGCGATCTCTATTAATGATGTTTCTCTGATCTTCCAGCCATCCTCTCCTGGACTCATATTTCACTGCTGCTGCTGCTAAGTCACTTCAGTCGTGTCCGACTGACTCTGTGCGACCCCATAGACGGCAGCCCACCAGACTCCCCCCTCCCTGAGATTCTCCAGGCAAGAATACTGGAGTGGATTGCCATTTCCTTCTCCAATGCATGAAAGTGAAAAGTGAAAGTGCAGTCGCTCAGTTGTGTCTGACTCTTAGTGACCCCATGGACTGCAGCCTACCAGGCTCCTCCATCCATGGGATTTTCCAGGCAAGAGTACTGGAGTGGGGTGCCATTGCCTTCTCCCTAATTTCTCCCGAAGTTGTGTAAGGTCTCCTCTGTGCAATCAATCCTTTATTCTGTGCCATTCACATGATATTGGTTTTGAGACTGGCAGAGGCTTGAGGATCTCAAGGAGACTAGTAGTAAAGGCTTGACGGATAGCAGGGAATTGATATTGGAGGATGAAGAAAAGAAAACCAACCCATAGTGTGTAGTGGTGAGAAGTTTGAGAACACTGCTATTTGCAGTCATGTGAAAAATAGAAAATATACCTAATAAACTGCTAGATTTGGGTAAGGAGATTTTCAGGAAGATGATTGAAAGCACCAACTGTTTTCTTTTCACAATGTGCAAGGCAGAGATAGAAAGAGATGAGCTTAAAAGGGAGCTGTTAGGTCTTCAAATGGAATTTAGAAGAAAATTGAAGGCTAAAAATCCAGCAAAAAGACTTCAAAGTAAGAAGTGATCTCAGGGCAAGAAACAACTTAGGGCTATAAATCATTGTCTTAGGGTAAAAATAATTACTTAAGTGTGTGTTTTATAGACCTCAGGTAAACAAGACTTCTTAGAATCCTGATGTACCTATTAGATGTTCTTTGTTCTTCATATGAAAACAGAGCTTCTGAGACTCTTTAGGGTCTAATGTTCACTTGGCACAAGATAGAAAAGGAATTATCTCAGAAAGAAGTGTGGATATAGCATTTGCCCTGTAGAGTGGAAGATAATTTGATACATAAGAAATGCACATTTTTAAAGGAATTGTATTAACTTGAACTGAAATGAAAATAGCTGTTTTTATTTCAGTTCAAGTTAATACAACATTAGACCCTAACGAGTCTCAGAAGCTCACGTCTGACTCTTTGTGACCCCCCTGAATTACAGCACACCAGGGACCTCTGTCCGTCTCTGTCTCCCAGAGTTTGCTTAAACTAAAGTCCAGTGTGTCTGTGATGCTGTCCAACTATCTCATCCTCTGTCGCCCCCTTCTCTTCCTGCCCTCAATCTTCCCCAGCATCAGAGTCTTTTCCAATGAGTCAGCTCTTCGCATCTGGTGACCAAAGTATTGGAGCTTCAGCAACAGTATCAGTCCTTCCAGTGAAATATTCAGGGTTGATTTCCTTTAGGACTGACTGGTTTAATGTCCCTGCTAAGAGAGGAATTCTGTATGTAAAGGGCTTTGTTGAGATATTTTAGGTGGGGGGCTGATATCGTTAGAGACAAGAAGATTACTGTAAAGAGAGGAGCTTACAGTTGAGGTCCACACTGAAGGCAATGATGATGAGGGCTTGAAATAAGCAATGTCTCTGAGGATGGGGAGAAACAGTCATTTTTCTAAAAGAGGCAAGATGCAGTGGGTAGGCACTAATGACGGACTTGTCAGGGGTGGGGAGTAGGGGGTGGAGGGACGTATAACAAATGTTGAGCAAATGGTGGTCACTGAAAATTCTATCTTGTGGCTGCTTTCTCCTGTCCTCTTGCAGTTAGGTAGGGACATGTGGCTAATTATGCCCCATGGGCTGTAGTTAGACTTCTTATATGAAATATGTATCAGCACTCTGCTCATCCATGACGGACAGTATAATCTAGGCTATTCTTCCGAGTTATCAGGAGGCCTCAAGGATGACAGCTGGCTTCTGATGGGGATGACTGGGTGGATGGGTTGGTCACTGAGGTATCTTGGAAAGAAAGGGCACTGTATTAAGATGAGAGATACATTTTCAACTCCCTAATACCGAGGATTGTTAGTGATTTTTCTGGAAATAAAAGCACCAGGACAAGAGTAACAGGAGCTAGTCATTGCACTGGATACTGGATTCACTGAGCATCAACTCAGTGTCCTGGTCCGTGCTGATGCTAAGGGAGAGTGGTTCACAACATTGCCTTTGCCTTCTGTGAACTCACAGTCTGACTGGTGAGATAAACCATGTACAGAAGAGTCAAATAAGCCATGTAAGCAAGTGGCCCAAAGTGGTGGAGAGATAGGCACCGCCATAGGATCCAGGGAGAATGAAATAGCTGAGTAGAGGAGCCAGATTAACGGTTCCTCCCAGACAGAAGAGGGGCCCCACTGAGACACATCTTAGACAACTGAGCTTAACATACGTATCTAAAGGACTTGAGAAAAGTCACAGGGAAGTATAAAATGGAGCCTCAGCCTGATGCATATTTGCCCCAAGGAAGACAATTGGAATGAACATGAATCTCACGTCAGTAGCAGGAAGGATTTTTCATGGCCAGACCAGCCATTTAAAATTTCCTCCACATCCTCTATTCTATATCCCTGAGATAGGCTCCTGGATATTCATGTGATAAATATCTCCATGGGTAGGTGGTAGAAAGAGGTACTCGTGCTGGGGGATGCTGCATAGCTTACAAAGGAGAATTACAGTTTTTCATGCATCTTTTATTTCTGTTGCCCATCAGCATCTTGTACTCAACAGGAACATGTGTGTGCATGCGAGCATGCATGCACACACCTCTTATACCCTTCAAGTCCTAATCAGGAGCACAGAGCTCAGGCCACAACCAAACAGAGAGCAGTGCCTTGAATTTCCTCACTAATGTTATGGATTGCTTTACAGGAAAGCATGGAAAGGCAGATTTTCCCTACAGGGGCATGTTTGCTAATCGGATGTTAGCAGAAGTACCTCCAGGGTTTGTAATCTATGTGCTTATTTTATTTAATGCCTGGATGTATGGCTGTATCTGTGCTAACTTTCCTCACTTGGGTTGTTGTGTCTGAGCCTCCTCCTCATTCCTGTGAACATCCGGCTCCCCAGGGGTGTGGAGGCTATTAAATTAGCTTAGACAGCAGGTGGGCACTGAAGAAACTGGAAAACAACAGCTGATCTAAGGCACAATGCACTGTGTACTCCTGCAAAGGGGACGTGAGATATAGCCCCTATCACGAGAGCCTATCAGCAAGGGACCACCTCCCTCTCCACAGCCCCAGAAACACTGGCTCCAAACAGTCAGGAGCAGAGGAAGGAGGAGGTCTGGGTTCCCTGAGCTCCTTCTTCAGTTTTATTTTTCTGTGGGGTCATCCCGCTGTTCAGCTGGTCCACAGGCTGTCCTGGGCAGTGGGGAGAGAGAGGGAGAGCGAGGGAGAGAGAGGGAGAGAGAGAGAGAGAGAGAGAGAGTGTGTGTGTGTTTTGGTGGAGTGGACATGGGATATGATTGATCCTGCCTCCTATTGGCATAAAAATCCAGGAGCTTCTGTGTAAATGGGACTGAGAAAGGTTGTGGGGAAAGGACTTAAAAAGAGCCAGCATGAGCCGTTTATCCACTAGTGTGCCAGGCACTGTGCTTTACCTGCCGTGTTTGCATACAATGTTTCATTTAGCTTCTCTAATGACTGCATGATGTAGGGACTATTGTTTATATGCATTTTACAGAGAAGGAGACTGAGGCACAAGGAAGCAACACCATCAGCATTTGCAGCTCGGCGCTCTCACTCCAGAGCTTCTAATTTTTCCTGCTCTACTGGCAGGCAGCAAAATGGAGAGGGTAGCAGCAGATAAAGAAATGCCTAGAGTGGGTGATTGCTCTGGGCAGGGATAAACTAGCCCCAGTTCCTGGGAAAATACCAAGGCAGGACCTAGAATATTCAGTGGAATTGAGCGAAGAGAACCGTTACTGCCTTTGGGTTTTGACTCACTCGGGAGCAGGATGTAGATAAGGGCTAGCTGGCTCTGCAGAAATGATTTTCTGCCCGTAAGCTCTCAGCTAACTGAAGATAGATTCCTTGGATTAGGTGGGTGTCGAGAGGAGATAATTTTCCCAGAACCTTCAGAATGGCTGGCCTGGAATTAGACGAACCTGAACCGGCAGCTGCAGCCTGGTCCAGGTACTGCTCTTCTCATCACAGACCCTTTTATGGCATCAAGTTCCTGGTAATACATACTGTAGTAGTGGTAAATAGCAAAGACTCATTGGAAAAGATCCTGATGGTGGGAAAGATGGAGGGCAGGAGGAGAAGGTGGGGACAGAGAATGAGATGGTTGGATGGTATCACTGACTCAATGGACATGAGTTTGAGTAAGCTCTGGGAGATGGTGAAGGACAGGGACTGGGCATGCTGCAGTCCATGGGGTCGCAAAGAGTCAGACACAACTGAGCAACTGATCAACAACAGTAGTAAACTACTAGTATGCAAGTGGTGGGACTTCCCAGGTGGTGCCAGTGGTAAAGAACTCATCTGCCAGTTCAGGAGATTTAAGAGATGTGGGCTTGATCCCCAGGTTGGGAAGATCCCCTGGAGAAGGGGTCCTCTGGAGAAGGACATGGCCACCCACTCCAGTATTCTTGCCTAGAGAATCCCATGGAAAGAGGAGCCTGGTGGGTTACAGTCATAGGATCAGAAAGAGTCGGACACAAGTGAAGTGATTTAGCACGCATGCATGTGTGTGGTGCCTCATTAGATGCTGGGGCTCTTCTAAGTGCTTCGCCTCATTAGTCACTTCATCCTGACAGAAAAATCTGTGAGGTAGGTATTATTATCATTTCCACTGTAGAGATGAGGAAACAGAGGCACGAGAAGGTTAAGTGTTTTTTCCTAAGTCACCTAGCTAGAAAGGGGCACAGCTTGGTTTGACTCAGGCAGGCAGGTAGCAGAGTCCAAGCCTTGAGGCAGTCAAGCCACCTTCAGGGGTTTGTCATGTGAGAGATGTCACAGCGGTCAGGGAGTCCTTGCACCCAGCTAGAGAAAGCTCTGCACACGAGCAGAGAGGAAACCTTATTGTGCATTTAGGTTGAGGAGAATATTGCCGGAGGAGGGCATGACACGTGGATGGGTGGCGGGAGCTTCCTGGGGTCCCTGGGAGGATCTGCTTATGTGAGTCATCTCTGCTTTCTGGAACAGTCTGGCTCTGTTGTTTCAAGATTCGACTTGGGGCTCTGTTAGAGGAAATAACTCCCTTGGGCCAAAGGAGCAGCAGCAGATGTTGCCAGTTGGGAGTGGCATGATTAAGCTGTAAGTACACCACCACCTGTTGCCCGACTCTGGCGCCTTTGTTCTTTGTTCAGCTGGGAAGTTCATTAACAGAAGGCCACGATGCCAAATTGCTCCTGACCTGTGCCATGGGGGTATGGAGCTCACCACGATGGGAGAGGAGGACCCTGTGGCATCAGGGAAGTAAGAAGGAGTGAGTAATGCAGAAAGTCTCCTTGTGGGGAAAAGAGGCTGAGGGGCAGGTTAACCTATCCAGAGCTCAGCAGGGCAACCTCACTCCCGGTGGAACAACACCATTAAGTCAATATCCATGGAAAAGAAAGGGAGCAAATGCTTACCAAACAGCCCTTTCATGCCAGGGACCTAACTACACATATTGTCTCAGCCAATCTCCTCACCTGTGTGAGGGTGGTGGTATTTTATTGTTCTCATTTAACACATAAAGAAACTGGGTTCAGAGAGGTTAAGAAACATACCCAAGGATTCTCAACGATTAAGGGCAAAACTGGAATGTGAGGCTAGCTGGGATTTGGCCTTTAGAACTTCCTAATGACTGTTGCCTGGAGAATCCCAGGGACGGAGGAGCCTGGTGGGCTGCCGTCTATGGGGTCGCACAGAATCAGACACGACTGAAGTGCCTTAGCAGCAGTGACTGTAGATGCTAAGCCAGTGCACCCACTGCTCTGTGCAGGCAAAACCAGGGCACCTGCTCATCTCTGCAGCTAAACCAGCACACTTCAGTGCTCTGGACAGGCCAACTAGCACACCCCAGTGTGCTAGATCTGTACACATGGACAGCACATCTCACTGATTTGTACAGGTGAACAGCGCATGCCACTACTCCGCTGGTCTGTACAAGTAAACAGCGTACCTCACTGATCTGTGCAGCTTCTAACCAGCAGACAGGATTATTACAGGATAGGCTATGGAAGAGAGAGACCAAAATGCTCGCTATGTAAAGGGAACATTATGGGGAAAAGCTGAAAGCATCCTGCAGGGATTAGATTCAGCATTGAGAAACCTGGAGAGCTGCCACCATAACAGTCTTAAGGATTTTGAAGTTTTCTTGGTGGTGCTTTAAAGATGCATTTGTCCTGAGAATAGGAAAGGAGAGACTCCTGGGCGTATTTAGGTCAGAGTCTAAAGAGAAAATTCCTTTTTCACTGCGGAGGGAATTTCACTCTGGAGATTGTATAATCTCCTTCCCCCAGTACTTTAAGTAAGATAGGCATTTTACCTATTAGTGAAGGAAGGTGGATGCTGAGGTTGTTGACTCCACCTGGACTTCACAGTCCTTGCCTGTGAGCTGTGTGAAATACAGACTTTCAGGTTTCCTGACAGACTTCATGGGTCAGACCTGGAGGTGGGCCCAGGCATCTGAGGGTGATTTTGACGTTCAGAGATTGACATCCACTGCTGGAAGTCTTAAACCTGCTCTGAAGCTATAATTTCCAAGTGAGCATGGAGTTCTTCAAAGCTGCTTCCAGTCAACCACTTAGGCATTCTGCTAAATTGGGTTTTCTTCACCCAGGGTTCATTGCTGACTTCATCAACCCAGGAATCTCGTAAACTTGGAGGTAAATTCTGTATGGACATGTGTTTTTGTGGAGAGAGGATCTTTATATTCATCAGATTCACTGAGAGATCCAAGTTTACAATAGCTTAAGAACCCTGGGCAGTGTATGTTTTGATAACTGCTCTGAACTTATTTAAGATCCTTATAAGAAAAGTAGGCTCATTGATTTATTTATAGACACATTTTTGATTGTGTGTGTCCATTTGTGTGTGTGTGTGTATATATACTGGTGTGTTTGATGGCATACAGAATGATCCTACTCAGAGAAACCATTGAAGATGTTCACTACACTTAACTCAAATTACTTAATAAAAAAGTATATGCAGTAAAAAGCCCCAAACAATCCATTTAGGAAATGAGCAAAAGACATGAATAGACATTTCACCAAAAAAGATATATAGATGGCAGCGAGCATGTGGAAAGATGTTCAATGTCATCAGCCATTAGAGAAATGCCAGTTAAAACCATAGTGGTATATTACTACATACCTCTCGTAATGGCTAAAATAAAAAGTAGTCACTGGTGAGTATGCAGATAAACTGGGTCGCTAATGCATTGGTGAATTAGTGCTGATAGAAATATAAAATGGTACGACCACCCTGGAAAACTGTTTGGTAATTTTTAATGCAATTAAATATATAATTACTGTACAACCCAGCAATGACACTTGTGTATTTATCTCAGAGAAATTATAATTTGGTTTCGCATAAAACTTTCTACATAAATGTAAGTGGTAGCTATATTCATGATAGTTTCTAGAAATAACCCGTATGTCCTTCAGTAGCTGATTGGTTGGTTGAACAAGAAGAGGGACATCTTTATAGTGGAATATTACTCAGCACCAAAAGAGTAATTTATTGATATGTTTAATGACTTGTATAAATCTCTAGGGAATTTTGTTGCATGAGAAAAGCCATTCTTACAGGTTGTATACTATTTGCTTCCATGTATATAACATTCTTGAAATGACAGAATTATAGAAATGGATAACAGATTAATGGCAGCAGCAGCAGTAGCAGGGTTTAAGGAGAGGATGGGGGGGGTGGTGGGGGTAGATGTGGCTATAAAATGGAGACTTGAGATATCCTTGTGGGATGGAGAGATCATCTATCTTTAATGGCAGTGCCCTTGCCGTGATACTGTACTATGATTTGTGAGGTGTTACCATTGAGGGGAAACTGGATAGAGTAGAGACATGATAAAAAGTGAAAGTGAAGTCAGTCATGTCTGACTCTTTGCAACCCCATGGACTATAGCCTGCCAGGCTCCTCCATCCATGGGATTTTCCAGGCGAGAATACTGGAGTGGATTGCCATTTCCTCCTCCAGGAGATCTTTCTGAGCAGGGATCAAACCTGGGTCTCCCGCACTACAGGCAGACTTTACCATCTAAGCCACCAGGGAAGCAATAGACAGGATATCTCTGTGTTATTTCTTGTAACTGTGTGTAAATCTGCAATTATCTCAAAATAAAATATCTAAAACATCAGATCTACCCCCAAAGGGATAAAGTTTTACCACTACTGAGAGTATTTTAAAGAATGTGCCCTATGCTATGAGGGCAATTCTGAGAGAAGCATTACAGAGGTGCCTGGGGCGGGGATGGCAATTCTAGGACAGTGTTCAGCCTCACAGGACTCCCAGGAAGGGAGTTCACCTGCGTTCATCAGCTCTGACCTGTTGGTTAGACAGTCAGTCTTAACACCTTAGCCTGGTTCTTTGTAAGAAAGAAGTACAGTTCTACAGGATCTCATGGGCTTCCCAGGTAGTACTAGTGGTAAAGAACCTGCCTGCCAATGCAGGAGATGTAAGAGATGCAGGTTTGATCCTTGGGTCAGGAAGATCCCCTGGAAGAAGGCATGGCAACCCACTCCAGTATTTTTGCCTGGAGAATCCCCATGGACAGAGGAGCCTGGCAAGCTACTGTCCATAAGGATGTAAAGAGCTGGACACGACTGAAGTGACTTAGCATGCATACACACACTCTGGGGCTCAGATTTGCCTGCTCTCTCTCCAGTGTCTTGGGAGTCTGAGGCACTAATCCAATATGGGCATGAATAGCTCTCAATGAACTAGCTTGGTAGTCACATAATCAAGTGAAAGTGATGGGACTTATGGAGTGAGCGTGAGTGTTGTGTACTTGCCCATGTGCCTTTGTGTGCATAAACATCACATTTGCTGTGTGTTAGCAAGATGTTGGCTAAGATTCTTCACATGGATTATTCCAATGAATTTTCATGGCAAACCTATGAGTCATTCCCATCTTACAGATGGAGAAATGGAGGCTCGGAAAGGTAAAGTGGCTTGCTTTAGGTCGCATAAATAGAAATAAGCAGTCAGTTTGAAACCATTTTTTTCTGACTTTGAAATCTCTGGGGCCTCCAGCTCACTGGTGCAGGTATTCATGAGTGCTCATCTGAAAAGGATAACCTGCAGGAAGCAAGATAGGGAAGGAAATCTAAGGACTTTTTCCTTTCTAAGCCTAAGTTTTAAGCTGGTGGTTTGAATGACAGTGGAATTAAAGAAAAGCTATGTCAGGGAATCTTACTGCACAGAAGTAAAAAGAATGCATTTTCAGAATCTCTGTGAAGCCAAAGTCATACTGATTCCTCTGGTCTTTATCAGGACCTTTCCTCTGCTTCCTCCTGGAGCCGTATCTGTCTGGCATTTGGTTCCATGTCCTAAGAGGAGAGTGTGGTGAATGTGCTGTGAATAGGCACTGTTGGCCCACCCCATCCGTGCTTCTTGTCCTGGACTGTTGTCTGGGGCCACACAAGGGGACTGCAGACAGCTTGATTCTGCTCATCAGTGTGGAGTGGTTGGGACAGGGGTGGCTGCCTTGGGGCATTTTCTGTGTGTTCTCAGTTATGTCTGACTCTTTGTGACCCCATGGACTATAGCCTGCCAGGCTCCTCTGTCCATGGGATTCTCCAGGCAAGAATACTGGAGCAGGTAGCCGTCCCCTTCCCCAAGGGATTTTTCCAACCCAGGGACCAAACCCGGGTCTCCTGTATTGCAAGTGGATTCTTTACCATCTGAGCCACCAGGAAAGCCCAGTTAACAATGTTGTGATAGTTTCAGATGAACAGAGGGGTCTCAAGCCGTTCATATACATGTATCCATTCTCCCCCAAACTCCCCTCCCATCCAGGCTGCCACATAACACTGACCACAGTTTGCCCGTGCTATATAGTAGGTCCTTATGGGTTATCCATTTCAAATATAGCAGTGTGTACAAATCCATCCCAAACTTCCTAGCTATCCTTTCCCCTCTTCCTTCCCTGTCGACAACCATAAGTTCATTCTCTAAGTCTGTGAGTCTCTTTGTGTTTTGTAAGTTTGTATCATTTCTTTTTAGATTCCACATATAAGGGATGTCATACAATATTTTTCCTTCTCTGTCTTAATTCACTCCGTATGACAATCTCTGGGTTTAGCTATGTTGCTGCAAATGGCATTATTTCATTCTTTTTAATGGCTGAGTAATATTCCGTTGTGTATATGCACCACATCTTCTTTATCCATTCCTTTGTTGATGGACATTTAGATTGCTTCCATGTCTTGGCTGTTGTAAATTGTGCCTCAATGAACACTGGATACATGCATCCTTTTGTATCATGTTTTTCTCCAGATATATGCCCAGGAGTGGGACTGCAGGGTCACATGGTAGCTGTAGTTCTAGATCTCCATAGTAGCTGTACCAATTTACATTCCCAGCAACAGTGTAGGAGGATTCCCTTCTCTCCACGCTCTCTCCAGTGTTTATTGCTTGTTGATTTTTGATGGTAGCCATTCTGACCAGTGTTAGGTTATATCTCATTATAGTTTTGGTTTACATTTCTCCAATAAGTAGCAATATTGAACATCTTTTCGTGTGCTTCTTGGCCATCTGTATGTCGTCTTTGGAGAAATGTCTATCAAGTCTTTTGCCCATTTTTTGATTGGGTTGTTTGCTTTGATGCTGTTGAGCATCATGAGCTGAGCTGTTTGTAAATTTTGGAGACTTAATCCCTTGTCAGTCACATCATTTGGAAATATTTTCTCCCAGTCTGTGGGTCATCTCTTCATTTTGTTTATTGTTTCCTTTGCTATGCAAAAGCCTTTTTAAGTAGGTTCCATTTGTTTACTTTTGTGTTTATTTCCATTATTCTGGGAGACAGACTGAAAAAGATATTGCTACGATTTATTTCATAGAAAGGACCTCTTTGATGCAGTAAATACTGGAAGTTTTTTGAATTGATCAGCAATCTGAGATCCAAACAATTAACTTGTCTTTTTTTAACATGTTTTTAGAGCCATCAGGGAAGTCCAAGGGTTGGATGATACTTTGAGAAGTATTGACGTATAGCACCGAGTCAGGCTTGCTGGGAAGTTCATTTCTCTAGTACCCAGTCTGGTGTGGTCTTTGGGGACTGGGTAGAAACAGCTCTGCGGCCAGAAGACTGGGAATTATCTCAGTTTACAGAAACAAGGCAGGGCAATTGTGTTGCTGATTGCAGTGGTCAGGGGGTCGGGCCAGTCTCCTCAGGGACCCTAGTTCAGGATTAAGTTGTGCCTTGCAGCCTAGAAGCCCCTGAATTTGCATGCCTGAATAAGTGTCTCACCAATAACTCAGTCATACTTTCCCTGATGCCTTGAAGAGACCCTTGTGGCATACAGTACTTAAATATAGATGATCACAGACCCTCATTAGGAGTGGGTTTCAGTAATTAAACAAAATAGAAATTTTATTCAGATTGAACATTTCCCCTTTGTAATTATCTTCTTGAAGTCCCTTTGTAATTATGCTTTTTTAAAATTGTCCTCTTAATTAGCATATTAAATCTAAATTGTTTAATTAGATGAAGGTTTGCTCAAATTAGAGATGAATAAGTTTCCAGTACAACCCTCAGAAAAGATTGTTTTATGCTTTGATACATCGATGGAGAGAACATCAAAAAGCAATGGAGAAAGCCAGGATTGTGCAGACTTTGCCAGGTAATGACGCAAATTCCACATCCATACTTAAAGCCCCTCTACCTTTATGTTATAGGCTAATGTGAAACTGGGCATTTGCATTTTGCCAGTTGCCACTAGTTAGGCTACCTATTGGTTCATTGAGTATGTACACTGTGCTGGACTTAAACCAGGAGCTGGGCTTGATGGAAGGAAAATATCAAGTCACAGCTTTTATTATCTTGTGGTTTTTTGAAGAGATAGACATTCGTCACATAATCAGAGTGAGTTTACTTTCAAACTGAAATTAAGGTTAGGAAGCAAACTAATATGGTGTCATGAGAGAGTATGCAAAGGATTGTTGGGAGAGAGTTCTTCATTGGTTCTTTGCATTTACGCTTTTCTTCTAATAGCTCTGGTTATGGGCTATGTTTTCAAAGGTATTTGCATAGGAAGCAGCCTTAGAGAATATAAATAGTATCTTCCTCTGGGGCAGAGGTCAGTGTTGTTTCCTGGCCAGTACAATAAAAATGTCTCCATCTGGGCAAAGATTGGGCAGGTTTGCTAGCAGCCCCTTTGTAAGACCAGGGGGTTCCTATGACTGGACTGCCTTAGCTGTGATGTAAACCTAATGCACGGTATCCACCTGGGCTGCTTTACACTCCCTCGTGAGACTTGCGGCTTAGGGAAAGAATGCGAGCGTGGAGCTCCTGCTGCTTGCTGTGCAATGAGGGGTAAAGTTCTCTATCTCTGATTGTTGGATCTTGTGTCTTCTGCCCACATCTAGGAAACTGTGGTAGGATGATTTGAGAGCTTGCAAGTAGGGTAAGTTCCCAGATCTTCTACAGTTCTTGGCATAAATGGAAGTAGGGCTGGAGCCCAGCATCATTCATAAGAAATGCTTTCAGGCTTGTTAATGTTGAGATAGCAAAGACTGGTCACTGGGAGATGCTTTTCTTTTGGCGCAGAAAGTGAACAAGGTAGAGTTGTCATCCTGACAGCTCCCCCACCTCCACACCCACAGAGCGGGGTATCCTAGGCTTCCCTACTGCTGTAGAGTATTTAGAAGTATAGAGGAAGAACACAGTGCTGGATGGGCTACTCATTGTCATCAACATTATAGAAGAGATAGAGAGCAGAGCCCTTCTCCTGGAACTTCATCAGGAAGAGGTCAGATTCTTGGGGATCCCTGACAGCTATTCCCCAAGAAAAGATTTATGGTCTGAGACTGCTTCCTAATGTCTGAACTCAGGGTCATGCCACCCTCAAACTTCTAATTTCTGTCTTTCATGAAATGGAAGCTATTTGTCTCCTGCCCTTCCTGCAGGCTGAGTGGGACCATGAAATACCATCCTTTCCCCATAGCTGTGTAAAAGTGTAAAGTAGTGAGGGAAGGAGGTAAAGATTGGGGCCCAGGGCTGGGTTTTGATTTTTTTCACTTTGACAAGGCTCTGAATGCATTTTTAATAATAGTTTTCCTTATCATTTTTTCCCAATGACAGGTTCACACACACAAATTATGTATTTCAAAAATATGTCATTTTAGCAGATAAATCTGTAGGAACCTGGGATGGTGATGAGCATGCAAAGCCCCTCTCAGTCTCCCTCTGTATGCCTGGCCATTCCTGAGTCTTCTCAATTATGTTTGATGATTGAAGCAAAACTTATAACACTGTCTGATGTGGTTCTAAATGTATGTAGAGGAAATATTTAAGATTATGTCATACATGGGACAGAATAAAATTTCTGTACTTCATGATGTAGAAATTGGTTAAATTTCAACACCAACAGTTGCAGAGGACTGAGGATGGCCCTGGCCTGTAGTACCAGGCACAGGGCCTTGTAACAATTCAGATACTCCAAAAATATCTTAGGAGTAAACCAATGAGGATTAAAAAAATAATCTTTTCTCTTTTTTTGGCCACACCACAAGGTATGTGGGATCTTACTTCCCTGACGAGGGATTGAACCCTGGCCCCTGCATTGGAAGCTCAAAGTCTTAACCACTGGACCACCAGGGTAGTCCCTTAAAATATAGTCTTAAGGTTACACACTGACTCAATTTGTTTTTCCTCACATCAATCTACCCATCAGGCAGTTTTACCCCAGACAGACCTTCCATAGGAAGGAACCTCAGAATTTTCCCTCAGGTGGTCTAGCTAAATTTGTTTTTGCTCTTAAGGAATTACCATCCTTTGAGGCAGGAAAGTAAAAATCCTTAGAAGGGCTGGTACCGGCCCCCTCAAGGGTACTCTATATTCTGAGAACTTCTGAATGTTTCTAGAGCACATTTACAGTAGCACAAGAAGCATAGGCCTGCCACTTTTGGGGTACGTTTCATGTGGGCCCAATATTATTTCCTCCAGACCACATTTACCTTGATCTTCACTCTCAAAGAGCTTTTAGTTTTCAAAGGTCACAGAACTGTGTAGACATAATACTGTTCACAGCTTCCCATTTCTCGGTGGTATGGTTTATGTTTCTTTCTTTCAATAGCCTTTCCTTTCTCCTCCTCCTCTTTCTTCTCCCTCTCCCACTCCTCCTTTTTAACATACATGCTTCCAACAGATTTTTTTTTTAATGGAACATTTTGGGGAGAGAAAAACATGGGATTGAGGAGAAGTATGAAATACAAAATAAACACAAATGTAAGATCTCTGAATAATTGTTTTATAACCACAAACAACAAGTACAGAGAATGCCTTGTATACAACAACACAGTAAAGGTTTGAAGATGGAGGTATTCTCTTAGCAAGGATGACGATTTCAGAGTCTGGTATTTGGAACTTAGGCTGCAGTCTTTGCTTTTGGCTAGATCACCAGATGTGTGGCACTCAATTTGCTGTTGCTGTGGCTTTTTCTAAGGACAAGTGAGAGGCCCTCAGGGCCCTGTCAAAGGGACAGTCTAGTGATGTCATCTTCATCTCTCTTCCATGCAGACAGTTCAGTATTCCTGTTTTTCCGGTGTGGATGGAGAAGGTCTGCTTTGGTTTCTAAAGCTTGGTCATGGAACTATATATCTATAATACTGTTCACAGCTTCTTACCTCTTGGTGGTATGGTTTATTTATCTTTCTCATAGAGTAGAAGAGACATGTGATGTTTGTTGAGAAGCACCTGGGTGTGGTGGTAAACCCCCTCTAGAGGGAACTCAGGGCATAATGATAGAGGAAAACTAAGCTGAAACAGATCCATGGTGCTCTGTAGGTGAAAGCTACCTTTAGGACCTTTTGTCAAGTCCTTCTGATGCAGAAAGCCTTGGATAGTCTGGGACTGAGTTTGAGTCACTGAAAGGAGGTGAGCCTTTGGGCAGATTGCTTAACCCTCTCTGAGATCCAGTTTCCAAACCCATGAAGCAGCCCTCTCAAAAGAGGTAGATTCCATGAACTGACGTGTCTGGTAATAGATACCCAATGGGAGGTGGCCCAAGGTTGTTACAGCAACATCCCTGTCTTCAGTGCTCCCTACCAATCTTATCAGCATGTGGTTGCCATTTCTCATGTCATCTCTTGGTCTAAGGTACTGCTGGAACTCCAGTCTTCTCCTCTGACTTTCAGGAGTTAGGAAGGAGAAGAACAAAAATGTCACACTCCACATCAGAGTCAGTTCCTTTGAAGCATATTACCTCCAATGGAAGCTGGGAAAAATAATCTTTTAGTTAAACTACAGGTGTTTCATTAGTAGGGTAGGGCAGTGTGGTGGGAGGAGATGGAGACTGGGTGGACTCTCAGCAGTTTCTGACACAGGAAACAATCCAGATTGGATGGGTACAGGGAATAGTAGTCACAGGGTCAGGGTCAGGGAACATTATCCAAGAGAGGGTGAATATTTTTCTTATAGCACCTTGGCATTTTTTTTTTAATTCTGTCATTTAGTTGGGCATGAATGTGATTTGCCCTGCAGAACGGACTTTTTTGAGGCTTTTTGGTCCAGTGTAAGAGATAGAAGGTTTCTATTGAAAACAAACAGACCAGCTGGCAGCTGAGCACACATGATAAATTACTGCCGGGTTGTGGGGAGCACAAAGGAGCTCTAAGCAGTAATTCTCAGCCATCCTCCCTTCTATGAACACAAGGCCACACAAAGTCTTTCACAGTGACAGTTGTTCTAGCACCGTGGTTCAGACTGGCTGATTTTGGAGAATTTCAGAATAGGATGCCATTTGCCATTTCTCTTATCTGGAAGACGTAACTGAGACAAGATAGGGATATTTTAAGTGGGAATTTTCTGCTATAGGGACTGAAGGTCATTCCCACTGCCTTCTCATTTATCCTTCAAACTCAGTCAATCAATAACATTGGTAATTTTTTTTCTTTCAGCTATCTCCTGCCTTCATCTATGGCCTCATTCCTAACAGGTCTAGAGTACTGTCCCACCCACCTCCTAACTAGTATCCACATGTATCCTCTGAAGCTAACTAACCTACCAACCCTCCAGAGTGGATAGCTCTTCATCAGATATTTGTCATTCTGTTCCCCACCTGCTCAAAACTCTTCTGCTATTTCCTCTTTTGATGTGAAAATATCCATTTATTTGGGCTCCCCAGGTGGTGGTGGTGGTGGTGGTGCTGCTGCTAAGTCATGTCCGACTCCATAGACGGCAGCCCACCAGGCTTCCCCACTAGTGGTGATGAATCTGCCTGCTAAGGCAGAAGATGTAAGAGACAAAGGTTCCATCCTGGGTTGGGAAGATCCCCTGGAGGAGGGCATGGCAACCCACTCCAATACACTTGCCTGGAGAATCCCATGGACTGAGGAGCCTGTAGGGCTACAGTCCATAGGTTTGCAAACATTCTGACATGACTGAAGTGACATAGCAAGCACACACACATCCATTTATGCAAAAATAATAAAAATGGTTGGAGGGGGTGGACATACAGTTACTCACATATAAGAATGCTGGATTTCTCCATAAGACTCTGTAGGATGGCATTCCTAGGCTTTATTTTCTTTCTTTTTTAAGAATAATTTTTATTAGAGTATAGTTGCTTTACAGTTTGTTAGTTTCTGCTGTATAGCAAAGTGAATCAGCCATGTGTATACATATATCCCTCTTTTTATATATTTTCTTCCCATTTAGGCCACTACAGAACATTGAGTAGAGTTCCCTGAGCTACATAGCAGGTTCTCATTTGTTGTTGTTCAGACCCTCAGTTGTGCCTCACTCTTTGAAATGCTATGGACTTCAACACACCAGACTTCCTTGTCCTTCACTGTCTCCCCGAGTTTGCTCAAACTCATGTCCAATGAGTCAGTGATGCCATCCAACCATCTCATCCTTTGTGGCCCCCTTCTCCTCCTGCCCTCAATCTTTCCCAGCATCAGGGTCTTTTCCCATGAGTCGGCTCTTCACATCAAGTGGCCAAAGTATTGGAGCTTCAACTTCAGCATCATTCCTTCCAATGAATATTCAGGATTGTTTTCCTTTAAGATTGATTGGGTTGATCTCCTTGCAGTCCAAGGGACTCTCAAGAGTCTTCTCTTGCACCACAGTTTAAAAGCATCAGTTCTTCAGTGCTCAGACTTTTTTATGGTCCAACTCTCATATCGATACATGACTGCTGGAAAAACCATAGCTTTGACTAGGTAGACTTTTGTCGCAAAGTGATGTCTGTGCTTTTTAATATGCTGTCAAGGTTTGTCATAGCTTTCCTTCCAGGGAGCAAGCATTTTTCAATTTCATAGCTGCAGTCACCATCTGCAGTGATTTTGGAGCTCCCCAAAATAAAGTCTGCCATTGTTTCCATTGTTTTCCCATCTATTTGCCATAAAGTGATGGGACCAGATGCCATGTTAGTTTTTTGCATATTGAGTTTTAAGCCAGCTTTTTCATTCTCTTCTTGCACTTTCATCAAGAGGCTCTTTAGTTCCTCTTTGCTTTCTGCCATTAGGGTGGTGTTATTTGCATATGTGAGGTTATTGATATTTCTCTCAGCAGTCCTGATTCCAGCTTCTCATTTGTTATGTGTTTTATATGTAGTATCAATAGTGTATATATGTCAATCCCAATCTCCCAATTCATCCCTCCCCTCCTTTCCCCCCTTGATGTCCACACATTTGTTCTCTACATCTATGTCTGTATTTCTGTTTTGCAAATAAGATCATCTGTACCATTTTTCTAGATTCCACATGTATGAGTTAATATACGATATTTGTTTTTCTGACTGACTGCCCTCTATATAACAGTCTCTGCTGCTGCTGCTGCTGCTGCTGCTGCTAAGTTGCTTCAGTCGTGTCTGACTCTGTGTGACCCCATAGATGGCAGCCCACCAGGCTCCTCCGTCCATGGGATTCTCCAGGCAAGAGAACTGGAGTTGGTTGCCATTTCCTTCTCCGATGTGTGAAAGTGAAAAGTGAAAGTGAAGTCACTCAGTCGTGTCCGACTCTTTGAGACCCCATGGACTGCAGCCCACCAGGCTCCTCCGTCCATGAGATTTTCCAGGCAAGAGTACTGGAGTGGGGTGCCATTGCCTTCTCCATAACAGTCTCTAGGTCCATCCATTTCTCTACAAATGACCTAACTTCATTCCTTTTTATGGCTGAGTAATATTTTATTGTATATATGAACCACATGTTCTTTATTCATTCCTTGATGAGCTAGATTTTATTTTCTATGTTGATAAAAAAAAATTGTTCATTTTACGATTTGCCTCCCCCCAGTAGAATAACAGCTTGTGTTGTCTTTCACGTGGATTATTTCATATATTTTGCACAACCCTGTCAGTTTTCTAATTTATGTGTACACACATGTATGTGCACGCATGTGTGTGTATGCATGGTTCTTCATGACAGTGTGTAGGCATGTACTTATACCCTCCATTCTATACTCATTCCTTCATTCACTTATTATGTATGCTTAATGAGCACTCCCCACCCCTCACCCAGAATTTTCTGTTCACCAGGCATTGTGGTAGCTGCTGAGTTTTTATTTGTGTTACAGTTGTGGTGCCATTGCTCGAATTGATGTGGATTGTTCTCACCTTATCGATTTACTTATCTAAATTAAATCATCTTTCAAGGTCCACTTCTAATTTAAATGCTATCAGAGTTAATTCCTCCATCTCTCCGGTATTCCCAGATTGATTGTGAATGTTTGTGGAAGTGTGATACTACTATATTGGTCATGCAGAGCTCTTTGAGTGTAAGTGACAGAAATCCAGCTCAACTTAGTTTAAGCCAAAAGGGGTTGTATAGCCTCTCAGAGCCAAATTGTGGAGAGGGCAGGATCTGACCCTTAGTTATTTGAAGTGATTCAGTCTAAGGCTCTTGAGGATCTCTCTCTGTTTCCCTCTATTTCTATCTTTGCTTGTCTCTGACATTCTTATTGTTTTCTTTTATTCCTAGGGCACACTAATGGACAACGAATGCACACAAATGCACATATTTCAGATGGAGCTGAAATATGACCTATATTAGCTTTGAACTACATTATGGCTTTGTAATCAGAGAAAGAAAAGGTCCCAGGGGAGGATTCTGATTCTGTTTGGTCTAGCCAGAATCCCAAGACCATCTCTGTGGCCTGTTACAATAAGACAGCACATTGAATATTGGGTTGACAGGAACAATAGCCACTGCAAAGGTTTTCCTGAAAAAGTTTCTTCTAGTCTTGTTTTGAAAAAAGTTAAAAGACTCCTGTGTTGGTTATTCTATGTTAATTGTTGCCTGTTGCTCAACGTGCCATCTATAAGGGAAGTAATCACAATCTTGTATTCTCCTGTTAGGGCAGGTCTGATCCTAGTTAATTTGAGGCAGATCTAAGGTAGGACTCATTAGATGCAACCATTCTCAGGAAAGAGATCATGAAGAGCCCCCGGGGTCTGTTTTGAGAACCAGGGCTCTTTGGAGACAAGTCAGAGGGTTTTCAAACACTGTCAATAGCTGTTGTATCCAAGTCAGTTGGAGATTGCTACACATCTGCTCCATGTTAAGTTGGAATCAGCAAACATTATTCTGGTCCTCTTTAGTCTGAAAGATGGCCTGAAAGATGGTGTGGCACCAGTGAACCCAGGCTCATGGTAGTTACTATGTTCCACTGTTCCTGCCTGGTCCTGGTGTCTCTCATAGGACCTTTATTACTTGGAGTCACCCAAAGGCCAGCTTTGTCCAAGCAGCTGTTCACCAGAACTGATCAAGGTGGGTCAGGAGGACAATTTGGGATGAACTCCCATTGAGAATGTTGATGTTGAGGCCATAAGGTATGGTGGCCAAATCGGAGGTCACGCTACTGAGTTTAAATTTTGTTTCTGTAGCTTATTAGTTTTGAGGTCTGTCTTAAGTTACTTTGGTTTTGTGTGCCTCAATTTCCTGACCAGTAAACTCAGGATAATAAGGCATACTGTTAAACTTCAACAATCTTCACAGCTACTGACCAATTAGACCAAACATGGTAGACCCTGGCCATAGTCCTGGAGTGGGAATCTGGGACCCTCTGCTCTGCTGATTCTTTAGTTGTTAAACATGGCGAGTCCAGAGAGTCCTAAGGGGGGGTCCACATGACCAGGGTGGCTGCAGAAACACTGAGGGGTTCAAGTTTTGACTTTTATTACCAGTTAATATTTTGATATTTTCAGCTGCCGTACCTGTGGGATTGGTGAAATATTAAGCCTGGGGATAGTGATTGTACTTCACAGAGCTCTTGTCTCTCCCCCTAGTTATTGTATAAGCCATCTTCTTCTCAACCCTACTGGCATCATTTGCCTTGGACCCACTGTAGATGTGTGGAGTTATAATGACAATTTTGGGGGCAGACAGAAGTAAATTGTCTCAAGGAAAGAATGCCTTTTTCTGATTTGCAATCTGTTGCCACATGGGTTAGTGCTGGGGGTTGTTGCTGTGAAGGTTAAATGAGATAACCGGTCCCATGTGCTTATGATAATGCAGGTGTATAGCAAAATCTCAGTGTAGGTTCATTATTTGTCTCTGTAAATGAAGTGATGCTGACACACTCACAGCTTGCAAAGAAGTAGCTCTTTTAATCATTCAGCTCGAAACTTGTACCACACTTCCTGCAATATAAAATGAATTCACATTAAAATAAATTCTATCTTTATCTTTTTTCCTCAATATTGAAAAATTTCAAACATTCAGCCAAGTTAAAAGAATTATACGTTGAGCATTCATGGGTCTACAATCTAGACTTAAAAATTAATGTTTTTATGTATTCCTTTTGTCACCTACCTACCTATCCTATCCATCCACCAATTCATTTAAAAATGCATTTCAAAGTGAGCTGAAGGTGTCAGTATACTTCACTCTTAAACTTCAATATGCATATTTTTAACTAGACTTCAATATTTCTTTTTGGTGTTTTTTTTTTGTTTAGGTAAAATTTACATACAGTGAAATGCTGCTGCTAAGTCACTTCAGTCGTGTCCAACTCTGTGCGACCCCATAGACGGCAGCCCACCAGGCTCCCCCGTCCCTGGGATCCTCCAGGCAAGAACACTGGAGTGGGCTGCCATTTCCTTCTCCAATGCATGAAAGTGAAAAGTGAAAGGGAAGTCGCTCAGTCATGTCCGACTCTTAGCGACCCCATGGACTACAGCCCAGCAGGCTCCTCCATCCATGGGATTTTCCAGGCAAGAGTACTGGAGTGGGCTGCCATTGCCTTCTCTGATACAGTGAAATAGACAAAATTTAATGTACCATTTGATAAGTTTTGATAAATTATAGAAGGATCATCAAGAAAACAAGAGAATGTGACCACAGGCTGACCTACAAGAGCAACCCCGGGCAATGGAGGCTCCTCACCCCTGCCTCCCACTGTGGGTGCATGTGCTAAGTCACTTCAGTTGTGTCTGACTCTTTTTGACCCTATGGACTGTAGCTCGCCAGGCTCCTCTGTCCATGGGGATTCTCTAGACATGGAGAATGGTTGCCATGTCCTCCTCCAGGGGATCTTCCCAACTCAAGGATGAAACCTGAGTCTCTTACATCTACCTGCATTGGCAGGAAGGTTCTTTACCACTAGCTCCTGCATTTCCAAATAAATTTTAGAATAACCTTGCTAATTTCTACAAAAAAAGGCTATAGCATATTTACTGGGATTTGGGAAAAAAATGTCATCATATAAATGTAGTCTTCCAATTCATGAACATGAAACATTTTCAACATTATTTTAAAATATTTCCAAATTTTTTATAGTAGTAAAGTTTTCCTTGAGATTCTTTTAGCAATATATTATAGTTTTTATGTCTTATACATCTTTTGATTCATTTATTCTTAAGTGTTTTATATCTTTTGAAGATATTGTAAATAGAACTTTAAGGAATTGTCCATTTTTTGGCTACATAATTGATTTTGTATGTTGACCTTGCAAAATTAATTTAGTAGTTCTAATAGTTGATTTGTAGACTCCAAGTAAATAATTACATCATCTGTGATTATAGAGAGTTTTATTTCTTCCTTTCTGATCTTTATTCCTTTCTGTCTTCTTTCCTTACTGTGCTAGGTAGGATCTTCAGTGCAATACTGAACAGAATTGATAAAAAATTTTCCTGATTTTGTAGGGAACGTGTTCAGTATTTTATCATTGATTATAGTAATAATAATGCTGTTTTTTTTTCCTTAGATACACTTTACAGTTTGAGGTAGTTCCTGTCTATTCCTAAGTTGCTGAGAGATTTTAGCATAATGGGAATTGAATTTTGTCAAATTACTTTGTGTGTGTATGTCAATTGAAATAATAAAAAAATTTCTTCCTTAATCTGTTATGATAAATTACATTGATTTTCCAGTGTTAGACCAAACTTACATATCTGGAATAAGCTCCAATTGGTCATGACATATTGCCGTTTTTTCTGTATTGCTATATTTGATTTACTAATATTTCACTGAGAATTTTTTGTTGATGTTCATGAGGGCTATTATTTTGTAATTTTTTTTACCTTTTTAATTTTCTCATCAAACTTTTTATCAAAGTTATGCAAGTCTCAGAAAATGAATTGAAAATCAACCTCCTATTATTTTCTGAAAGAGTTCGTGTTAACATTCATATTGGTTAATCTATAACTCTTTGATACAATTCATCAGTAAAATTATCTGGGCCTGGAAGTTTGTGGGAAAGTTTTTGATAATAGACTTAATTTTATAAATGGATAGAAATGAGATTATTCATATTCCTATTCATTTTGCCTTTTTTTTTTTTTCTTGCTGCACCACATGGCATCAGTCCCAACCAGGGACTGAACCTGTGCCCCCTGCAGTGGAAGCACAGGGTCCTAACCACTGGATCACCAGGGAAGTCCCCATTCTGCATCATTTTTGTAAGTTTTATTTCTTGAGGAATTTTCACTTTCATCTAAGTTGTAAAAAAATTTTCTTTACATTGTTTATAATGTCCCTTTTTTTGTTCTTTTAATGTTTGTAGGGTCAGTAATGATCTCCTTTCCTTTACCTTCATTCCTGAAGGTAATGTGTGTTTTCTCTTAATCAGTCAGGTTAGGAATTTATCAATTTTGTTAAGGTTTTCCAAACAGTTATGTTTTGGTTTAACTTATTTGTTTCTTTTTATTTACTTCTACTCTTCTCTGTCTTATTTTCTTCCTTCTACTTACTTTGGGTTGAGTTTACTTTTCTTTTTCAACCTCTTTTGATTAAATCTTAGGTCATTGATTTTTGTGACAGACTGTGTTTTTCAAAGATGATCATAACAATGTATCTTATCCCACCTGCTCTTCTAGAACTTTATTACAGTCTATCATGAGTGAAGTAGAATTTCCCTCCCCTTGAATTTGGGGTGGGGAGAGCTTATGATTCACTTGTAACTAACACAGTGCAGTACAAGAAATGCAGTGTGAGTTTTGAGATAGGTTTTGAAAAAGCAATGCAGCATCTGCCTTGTTAGCTGTTAGTTTTATGTTTGGAATCTAAGTCTTCATGTAATACGGCAAATTGCCCTGAAACCTTAATGCTATGAGAAAGCCAAGACTTGTGTATGTATTGGGACGGTCCTAGCTTTCAAGTTCTCCCAGTCCAGGAGCCAGACAAGTGAATGAATGAGTATTAAGATGACTCAGGATCTAGCCTGAGTCCCCTTCAACCTTAATGTCTTCCCACTTGATGCCTCTTCACTTTCTAGATAGTAGCCCCCAATTCAGCATCCTACATGGTGCTTACTGAGGCCAGGAGAAGACTGTGGAAAGCACAGACCTCATTTAGGCCCAATACCTTCTTCCAAGTGTCAAAAATCCTCTAATTTCTGTCTGCTTCTGGCTATGCTAATACTTTAGGGTGTGTTGGCCTAATAGAAGCTCCTTAGCCATTCATTACCAGAAATGGAAACTCAGCATCTATCTTTTAAATCCATGATTGTATTACCTGCTATATTTACAGAGTCAGTCTAATACAAATATTTAGTATTTGTCACAGTTTTGGTAAGCTTGTTTAGGGATTTTTTTTTTTCAATTTTTTAACATAGTGGGAGTCTCTCTCCTGGAAGGCCTCTGGTGCCTCTGAGCCCAGTTCTCCATCAGGTCCCAGAGAGCAGCCAGAGCAGAACTGACCTCCACTTCAACTGCTCTCACTCTGGAGTACAGGATGGAGGTCCGTGTGTCTTCTCCTAAATAACTGGCCTTGGACACTTCAGCAGACTTACCTTGCTCCTTGGGTAGAATTTTCAGAGAATAGATATACCCAACAAACCCCAAATGCAAAGAAGTAAAAACTGAAGAATCTTAGGGCCACAGGCTGGAGGGGCTGGGAGCAGTCAGAGAAGGTCTCTCCTCTGGCCGTGGTACACGCTTCACCAGGAGGGAAAGATATACCCAACTGAATGCAGAGTTCCAGAGAATAGCAAGGAGAGACAGAGAAAAACAATAGAATGGGAAAGACTAGATATTTCTTCAAGAAAATTTGAGATACCAGGGGAATATTTCATGCAATGATGGGCTCAATAAAGGACAGAAACAGCAAGGACATAACAGATGCAGAAGAGATTAAGAAGAGGTGGTAAGAATACACAGAAGAACTGTACAAAAAAGGTCTTAATGACCTGGTTAGCCACAATGGTGTGGTCACTCATCTTGAGCCAGACATCCTGGAGTGTGAAGTCAAGTGGGCCTTAGGAAGCATCACTATGAACAAAGTTAGTGGAAATGATAAAATTCCAGCTGAGCTATTTCAAATCCCAAAAGATGATGCTGTTAAAGGGCTGCACTCAATATGCCAGCAAATTGGGAAAACTCAGCAGTGGCCACAGGACTGGAAATGTTTTCATTCCAATCCCAAGAAGGGCAATGCCAAAGAATATTCCAACTGCCAAACAGTTGTGCTCATTTCACATGCTAGTAAGGTAATGATCAAAATCCTTCAAGCTAGGCTTCAACAATATGTCAACCGAGAATTTTCAGATGTACAGCTGGATTTAGAAAAGGCAGAGGAACCAGATCAAATTGCCAACATCCATTGGATCATAGAAAAAGCAAAGGAATTCCAGAAAAACATCTACTTCTGCTTCATTGACTACACTAAAGCCTTTAACTATGTTCAGTTCAGTTCAGTTGCTCAGTCGTGTCCGACTTTTTGTGACCCCATGAATCGCAGCACGCCAGGCCTCCCTGTCCATCACCAACTCCCGGAGTTCACTCAGACTCATGTCCATCGAGTCCGTGATGCCATCCAGCCATCTCATCCTCTGACGTCCCCTTCTCCTCCTGCCCCCAATCCCTCCCAGCATCAGAGTCTTTTCCAGTGAGTCAACTCTTCTCATGAGGTGGCCAAAGTACTGGAGTTTCAGCTTTAACATCATTCCTTCCAAAGAAATCCCAGGGTTGATCTCCTTCAGAATGGACTGGTTGGATCTCCTTGCAGTCCAAGGGACTCTCAAGTCTTCTCCAAAACGACAGTTCAAAAGCGTCAATTCTTCAGTGCTCAGCCTTCTTCACAGTCCAACTCTCACATCCGTATGTGACCACAGGAAAAACCATAGCCTTGACTAGACGGACCTTAGTCGGCAAAGTAATGTCTCTGCTTTTGAATATGCTATCTAGGTTGGTCATAACTTAACTGTGTGGATCACAACAAACTGAAAAATTCTTAAAGAGATTCTTAATATCAGACCACCTTACCTGTCCCCTGAGAAACCTGTATGCAGATTAAGAAGCAACAGAACTGGACATGGAACAATGGACTGGTTCAAAATTGACAACAGAATGCACTAAGGGTATATATTGTCACCCTGTTTATTTAACTTCATGCAGAGTGCATCATGTGAAATGCCAGGCTGGATGAATCACAAGCTGGAATCAAGATTGCTGGGAGAAATATCAATAACTTCAGATATGCAAATGATACCACTCAAATGGAAGGAAGCAAAGAAGGAACTAAAGAGCTTCTTGATGAGAGTGAAAGAGGAGAATGAAAAAGGTGGCTTAAAACTCAACATTTAAAAAACCAAGATCATAACATCCAGTCCCATCAGTCCATGGCAAATAGATAGGGAAAAAGTGGAAACAGTGACAGATTTTATCTTCTTGGGCTCCAAAATCACTGCAGATGGTGACTGTGGCCATGAAATTAAAAGATGCTTGCTCCTTGGAAGAGAAGCTATTACAAATCTAGACAGTGTATAAAAAGCAGACACATCACTTTGCCAACAAAGGTCTATGTAATCAAAGCCACATTTTTTCCAGTAGTCATGTGTGGTTTTGAGAATTGGACCATAGGAAGGCAGAGTGGTGAACAATTGATGCTTTCAAACTGTGGTGCTAGAGAAGACTCTTTTGAATCCCTTGAATAGGAAGGAGATCAAATCAGTCAATCCTAAAGGAAATAAACCCTGAATAGTCATTGAAAGGACTGATGCTGGAGCTCCAATACTTTGTCCCCTGATGTAAAGAGCTGACTCATTGGAAAAGACCATGATGCTGGGAAAGATTGAGGGCAGGAAGAGAAGAGGGTGACAAAGGATGAGATGGTTGGATGGCATCGCTGACTCAATGGACATTAGTTAGAACAAACTCCAGGAGATAGTGAAGGACAGGGAAGCCTGGCGTGCTGCAGTCCATGAGGTCACAAAGTGTTGGACATAACTTAGCGACTGAACAACAACACCAGGAAGGCATTGAATTCTGCATTCCTGTCTGCAGCCCACCCCATCCCAAGGCTGCACTGAGCTCATCTCTGCAGCACTGAATGCTGTCTGTTTTTCTGTGATGTTTTCTTTTGGGGTGAATTATTTTTGGCTGCGATAGAATATTGTGTTCCCTTTTACTCCAGGAGGTGGGAACAGAGATGGCTTTTGGGAAACAAAAAGTGAGGTCTATCCTCAAACTTAATTGAAGCCAATCATTATAATTTATTAAAAGTGCAATTCTTTTCAGAACATGAAATGGGGATAATGGCTTAGTAGACACATAAATGAGTGTGAAATCATGCACAGCTGAGAAGGGACCCAAGATAACAGTGGAGCGGGAGTAATGGTGCAGAGAGGGGACCATAGTTTCTGGCTAAAGCCACAGGTAGCCATCGGTGAAGGTTATTACTAAGAATCCGAGGAACAGGCCTCTGGTAGGGAGGTCTGTGGGGCTTCCCAGGTGGCTCAGGCCAGTGCAGGAGATGCAAGAGATGTGGATTCACCCCTGGGGCGGGAAGATCCCCTGGAGAAAGAAATGGGAACCCACTCCAAGTCCGTGGGGTCACAAGGAGTCGGACACGACTGAATGGCTAAGCACAGAACAGCACATACTCCTTGATGTGGAAAGGATCCTAGAATTTAAGAGAATTACCAGACACCTTTCAGCTTTCTATTGTCACAAGTATTTATTTAACACTCTCTATGTGCCAACCACTGTGCCTAGAGTTGGAATTCAGTATTGAACATTATCAACCCAGTTCCTGCCACTTATGCAGCTTACAATCTAGTGAGGAAGGAGGGTTTATTTGAGCAGACATTATACAGATAACTATTCAATCATAACAATGCTAAGTGGCAGAAAGAAGAAGTGAGTGCTCTGTATTCAAGTACAGTGGAACCTGATGTAGAAGCTAGTGTAGACTGGAGGGCCAGTGCAGGGAAGGGTGGCCCCAGAAAAGTGGTTTTGGATTGAGACTTTAAGGATGAGCTAGAGTTGGCCTGGTGAAGAGTGGGAGGAGAAAAGGAGATCCATTTGAGAAACTGAGAAATGTCAGTGAAGCTGGAAAGGGGAGGTTTGGGTGGGGAAGTTTCATGAACTTGGGTGAGTTGGGTGGTTGGGTAGTTGGAAGCTATTGAGAAAAGAGGCTTAAGGAAGCTGAACAGGAGAGGTAGGCAGGGGCTGCACCCTGCTGTGGAGGCATGGCCAGGGTACTGACAGGACAAACCAAAACATAACATAGCAATTATCTTCCTTTCCTTAGGGTCTTATGGTTGGTTCTCTTCTGCTCTCCATGGCAATCCAAGGCTGTGTAGGGTAAACATAGAGTTGATGAGGGCGTGAAGCTAACACTTTAAAGGAGTCAAGAAGTCATTTCTTTCTAAATAGATTAATATAATGCCAAACAATGAGTCTAAGTGGTCTTAGAAATTTATTTTTTCAGTTGGAAACTGGTCAAAGTGGAATGTTGACAGAAAATTGTATAGATTTTCATTTTCTTAAAAAACAAGCAAACTTATTTAACCTGTTTTGAGAACATTCTCAAAGAATGCTTCTTTAGAATCTTTCTACCCAGTTCACTATTAACTGCAGGGAACCCCTCACAGAAACCTGTAAATAAGCAACTCTGGAATTAAATTGCCTCCCAGCTATCTTAAGCAAATATCCTACAAGGGAAATTGTGTTATCTAACTGGCCAGTTGATTCTTGGCTTTTTTCAGCTTCAAGAAAGAATTTAAATGGAATCCCTGTGTGTTACTCTCATTTCAAATCCTTTGGAGCAGATAAACATTATCATGAAACTGGCCAAGGATGAAATTTAAATAAGTAGTGATTGGAAAGGATGACAGTAAGAGTTTCCAACTCACAAAAACAGACAAATTAGTTTAATTAACTGCAAAATTTGGAGGACAAAGATATGGGGGAAATTATTTATGTTGATGTGAAATGCATGCTCAATATTTTTGTAAACAAACCTCTTAGGGGACAGGAACCCCATGAATATAATCATCCCTCAAAAATGTACCAACAAAGAGCAATTTGGAGCCAAAGACGTAATTTTCCCCTTGTAACTTTACTGTCCATTTATGTGGCAGCATAGATGACAGACCTCTCCTCACCAAAGTGGATCTTCCTCTGTTGTGCCATTATAGTGCTGGTCTGACTGTGTGTGTGTCGGGGGGACATGGTGGCCGCTCATGTGGTTGAATCATTGTCTGAATAGAGGAGATAGAGGCTGCCTTTATGTTAGAAGCAGCCCCCCTTTCCTGATGTCTGGGGTGGAAAGGACTTTGAATAGACAGTGGAGCACAGCATGGAGTAGTGGAAAGTAATTACCTTTGCCCGGTGGCTAGCAAGGGATGCTTTCACATCAAAATGGACAGCTAATTTCTGCTGTCCTTCCTTCCCCATGATGAAGCTACAAAAGCACCTAAACCTCCAATTTATTCTTCCGTTACTCTGGTTATGTAGACAAGGACTAGTTCTGATACAGTAATTCTTTCCTGGGATGGTAAACAGACATTGGGGAAGAGAATATCTTTCTGTTGGAGAAGATAAGCTGGGAGGAAGTGACTCCGGGGCTGCTGCTACCATGTTTTTTTTGCAATGCAGAGAGACACTAAGCTGAAAAGAGTGAGACAAGTAATTTTAGCATTGTTGAATCCCTGAGGTTCTGGTTCTTGTAGCATTTGTCCTTCCTTCCTTTTTCCCTCTCAACAGTTACTTCAGTTCAGTTCAGTCTCACAGGCATGTCCAACTCTTTGTGATTCCATGGACTGCAGAACGCCAGGCCTCCCTGTCCATCACCAACTGCCGGATTTTACTCAAACTCATGTCCATTGCGTCAGTGATGCCACCCAACCATCTCATCCTCTGTCATCCCCTTCTCCTCCCACCTTCAATCTTTCCCAGCATCAGGGTCTTTTCAAATGAGTTAATTCTTTGCATCAGGTGGCCAAAGTATTGAAGTTTCAGTTTCAGTATCAGTTCTTCCAATGAGTCTTCAGGACTGATTTCCTTTAGGATGGACTGGTTGGATCTCCTTGCAGTCCAAGGGACTCTCAAGAGTCTTCTCCAACACCACAGTTCAAAAGCATGAATTCTTCATCACTCAGCGTTCTTTATAGTCCAACTCTCACATCCATACATGACCACTGGAAAAAAAATGGCTTTGATTACATAGACCTTTGTTGGCAAAGTGATGTGTCTGCTTTTTATACACTGTCTAGATTTGTAATAGCTTCTTTTCCAAGGAGCAAGCATCTTTTAATTTCATGGCCACAGTCACCATCTGCAGTGATTTTGGAGCCCAAGAAGATAAAATCTGTCACTGTTTCCACTTTTTCCCTATCTATTTGCCATGGACTGATGGGAGTAGATGTCATGATCTTAGTTTTTTGAATGTCGAGTTTTAAGCCACCTTTTTCATTCTCCTCTTTCACTCTCATCAAGAAGCTCTTTAGTTCCTTCTTTGCTTTCTTCCATTTGAGTGGTATCATTTGCATATCTGAAGTTATTGATATTTCTCCCAGCAATCTTGATTCCAGCTTGTGCTTCCTCCAGCCCAGCATTTCTCATGATGTACTCTGCTTATAAGTTAAATAAGCAGGGTGACAATATACAGCCTTGACTTATTCCTTTCCCTATTTTTTGGAACCAGTCTGTTGTTTCATGTCCAGTTCTAACTGTTGCTTCCTGACCTGCATACAGATATCTCAAGAGGCAGGTCAGGTGGTCTGGTATGCCCATCTCTTTCAGAATTTTCCACAGTTTGTTGTGATCCACACAGTCAAAGGCTTTGATGTAGTGAATAAAGCAGAAATAGATGTTTTTCTGGAACTCTCTTGCTTTTTTGATGATTCACCGGATGTTGGCAATTTGATCTCTGGTTCCTTTGCCTCTTCTAAATCCAGCTTGAACATCTGGGAAATTCACAGTTCATGTATTGCTGAAGCCTGGCTTGGAAAATTTTGAGCATTACTTTACTAGTGTGTGAGATGAGTACAATTGTGTGGTAATTTGAGCGTTCTTTGGCATTGCCTTTCTTATGGATTGGAATGAAAACTGACCTTGTCTAGTTCTGTGGCCACTGCTGAGTTTTCCATATTTGCTCACATATTGAGTGCAACACTTTCACAGCATCATCTTTCAGGATTTGAAATAGCTCTACTGGAATTCCATCACCTCCACTAGATTTGTTTGTAGTGATACTTCCTAAGGCCCACTTGACTTTGCATTCCAGGATGTCTGGCTCTAGGTGACTGATCACACCATTGTGATTATCTGGGTCTTGAAGATCTTTTTTGTATAGTTCTTCTGTGTATTCTTGCCACCTCTTCTTAATATCTTCTACTTCTGTTAGGTTCATACCATTTCTGTCCTTTATTGTGCCCATCTTTGCATGAAATGTTCCCTTGGTGTCTCTAATTTTCTTGAAGAGATCTAAAATCTTTCCCATTCTATTGTTCTTTATTTCTCTGCATTGATCACTGAGGAAGGCTTTCTTATCTCTCCTTGGTATTCTTTGGAACTCTGCATTCAGATGCTTATATCGTTCCTTTTCTCCTTTGCTTTTTGCTTCTCTTCTTTTCACAGCTATTTGTAAGGGCTCCTCAGACAGCCATTTTGCTTTTTTGCATTTCTTTTCCTTGGGGATGGTCTTGATCCCTGTCTCCTGTACAATGTCGTGAACCTCGTCCATAGTACTTCAGGCACTCTGTCTATCAGATCTAATCCCTTGAATCTATTTGTCACTTCCACTGTATTATCATAAAGGATTTTATTTAAGTCATACCTGAATGGCCTAGTGGTTTTCCCTACTTTCTTCAGTTTAAATTTGAATTTGGCAATAAAGAGTTCATGATCTGAGCCACAGTCAGCTCCTGGTCTTGTTTTTGCTGACTGTATAGAGCTTTTCCATCTTTAACTGCAAAGAATATAATCAATCTGCTTTCGGTGTTGACCATCTGGTGATGTCCATGTGTAGAGTCTTCTCTTGTGTTGTTGGAAGAGGGTGTTTGCTATGACCAGTGCATTTTCTTGGCAAAACTCTATTAGTCTTTGCCCTGCTTCATTCCACATTCCAAGGTCAAATTTGCCTGTTACTCCAAGTGTTTCTTGACTTCCTACTTTTGCATTCCAGTCCCTTATAATGAAAAGGAGATCTTTTGGGGGTGTTAGTTCTAGAAGGTCTTGTAGGTCTTCATAGAACCATTCAACTTCAGCTTCTTCAGCATTATTGGTCAGGGCATAGACTTGGATTACTGTGATATTGATTGGTTTGCCTTGGAGACAAACAGAGATCATTCTATCATTTTTGAGACTGTGTCCAAGTACTGTACTTTGGACTCTTTTGTTGGTTATGATGGCTACTCCATTTCTTCTAAGGGATTCTTGCCCACAGTAGTAGATATAATGGTCATCTGAGTTAAATTCACCCCATTTCAGCCCAACAATTATTGTTATTATCAAAAATTTATAATATTTTAGTTTCTAAGGGAGGGGGCGATTATGATGAACAAGACAGAGAAGTCCTTGCTGTCTTGGTCTTTACACACTGTTTCTCTTTAGTCGCTCAGTCGTGTTCAACTCTTTGCAACCCCATGGATTGAAGCATGCCAGGCTTCCATGTTCTTCCATGTCCTTCATCTCCCAGAGGTTTGCTCAGCCTCATGTCCACTGAGTCAATGATGCCATCCAGCCATCTCATCCTTTGTCATCCCCTTCTCCTCATGTCTTCAATCTTTCCCAGCATCAGAGTCTTTACCAGTGAGTCAGCTCTTCACATCAGGTGGCCAAAGTTTGGAGCTTCAGCTTCAGCATCAGTCCTTCCAATGAATATTCAGGATTGATTTCCTTTAGGATTGACTAGTTTGACCTCCTTGTTGTCCAAGGGACTCTCAAGAGTCTTCTTTAGCACTACAGTTTGAAAGCATCAATTCTTTGGTGCTCAGGCTTCTTTAGAGTCCAAATCTCACATCTGTACATGACTACTGGAAAAAACCATAGCATTGACTATAAGGAACTTTGTTGGCAAAGTGCTCTCTGCTTTTTAATACACTGCCTAGGTCTGTTATATCTTTTCTTCCAAGGAGCAAGCTTTAAACACCAGGGTGAAAAAATAGACAACAGATTATTAAGCAAATAATAATTGTAAGAACAGCAAATGATAATAAGTTCTTTGAAGGAAATACAGTAGGAGATGATGTGATAAAGTCTGACTCCAAGTAAGGAGGACAGCTTATGTTGTCTGAGTGGTCAGGACCAGCTTGACTGAGGAGGTGGTACTTGGGCTAATGTCCAAAGGCCAAGAAAGACCAGGCCATGTGGAGATTTGAAGAGCAAGAAATTCAAGAGAAGAAACAGCCAGAAGAAAACCCCTGATGAGGAAAAGCTCAGTGTTTTAAAAACAAACAAACAATAAAAAAGTGATGGTAGAAAGAACAGAAGAAGGAGAAAGTAGAGACAGATGAGATTGGAAACTATGTGAGGTTTACAGTCCTTGGCCAGGAGATGAGATTTTGTTCTGGGAGTTGAGGGATATGTTTGGAGAATTTTAAACAAGAGGATGACAGTATTTAATTTGAGTTTTAAAAGGAGTATTTTGACTACTATACAGAGAATAATTATAAGGAGGAAAGAGAATATGCCAGAAATCTGGTTCAATATTTTGTTCCTTATTAATTAGAATGATTATAATTATAAAAAAGTGAATAAGAATATGATTATATTATCAATACACAAACAATTCCAGAATGATTCTCTGGTCTCACAAATCCCATTCAGGAACCAGGGTCTTGCCATCTTTTAGCAGGCTGTGCTCAGCATATTAACTTGGTTCTCAAGCTTCTGTTCTCTTGTTTACCAGACAGCTGCCTCAGTTCCAGGCATCTCATGTAGACACACACGTAGGTGATGGAGGGACTGTCCTCTAGTGATTCTCTTTATTAGCAAGGGGAAACTCTTTCTGAAGCCCCTTCCTAGAGACCAGGATTGAGACACATGTCAAGGGGGACTAGAATGATCAAAGTTGTGTTAAACCCTCTATGGTTCTTTCCTTTCCCTGAAAGTGAAAGTGAAGTCGCTCAATCATGTCCGACTCTTTGTGACCCTGTGGACTGTAGCCTACCAGGCTCCTCCATCCATGGGATTCTCCAGGCAAGAATACTGGAGTGGGCTGCCATTTCCTTCTCCAGAGGATCTTCCCAACCCAGGGATCGAACCTGGGTCTCCCGCATTGCAGGCAGACACTTTAACTTCTGAGCCAAGCACGTAGAAAGACAAATGTTGAACAAAATCAAGACTTATCAACAAGGAAAAAAGAGGCAACTCACAGTGTCTCCTGTGATTGATTGGATTACTCTGAGTAATTACTCTGAATAATTCAGATAACTTTTAAACACCTTTGTTAAACTATTTTTGTCAGAGGGGAGATGTTGGGTAACAATATATATATATATTTTAATCATAGTCTAGATTGAATTTTAGAAACACTATAATTCATACTAGGTCTTCCTGAGTTTGTCAGTTAACATCTTGATCACTGAGCTCTCTTTTGTTGTCTTTGGGTCTGAGACAAAAGATGGTAACTGGCAAGTATGGGTGACATTGTTGCTGCTCATGGGTTGGTCCATCTGAGACTGATATGAATCAGTTCAAATCATCATCTCCGGGTCCACTCCCTCATCCTCTTTGTCATTTTCATCTTGTTTATGATGTACCCATCTTCATTTGTATATGATGGTGACCTGACAGTTCCTCTCCTCCTGAAGTTAGCTGGCATTACTCTTTTCTGATTGCCCTTGCTCTGGCTTCCTTTGGCCAAGGTTCTGGCCCTGCAACTTTGTCATGAAACTCAGTGCTTATTCTTTTGTCTTCACTGCTGCTGCTGACCCCTTCCACAACGCTGCCAATCCTCCGTTTAGCTGGAAGAGGGCTGTTTCTTCGGGAGCCTCCAGACTGCAGTTCTGGATTCCTTTCTGAAGCCAGAGTGCTACTTCTATCCTATGAGGTGTCTCATTGCTGTCATAATACAGCCAGTATATTCATTTCTAGTTCGTGTTTGATTTCTGTCCCTCGTTACCAATGTTCATGACTAAATATGCTTACCCTGAGTAGATTGTATTCTAGATGAGAAGAGGAGGTAAGTATAGATAAGTAAGGATTATAAAGGAAGAGTGCCTTGTCCTACCGAATCAGCTGAGTCAGGGACAGTGCTGGGCAGAATTTTCTGGGCTGTCAGTTTGGTAATCCTTCTACTTGCTTGAAGCCTGTGAAATTTCTTTCCCTATCCAGCTTCAGTCATTATTTAAAATCATTCAAGTCAATGTCACTAGGCTCTCCCAAGAGAAGCAGGCAATTGCAAAGTCAACTCTTGGATGTGACTTCTGTAACTCTACTGTCAGGCTTTATTGAGTTGCTCAACTGTAAGTGCCTTTTAGCTGGACACTGGGTCTGGTTATATGTACATATCAGGCAAATAACGACCCAACCAGAAAGATTCAAGAAGAAATTACAAGAGCCTCTTGCTTTTCATATTTCCATAAACAGCTGAAGTCACAACATCCATAAAAGAAGCAAAATCCGACTGTCATCTAGGAGAGGGGAAGGGCATATAGCAACTCGTTATCATATCCTCTTGAATTTGTTGACAGCATCAGCTATAAATTGAGTCACTCAGCATGGTAGAAGGAGATGGCAACCCACTCCAGTGTTCTTGCTTGGAGAATCCCAGAGACGGGGGAGCCTAGTGGGCTGCTGTCTATGGGGTCGCACAGAGTCAGACACAACTGAAGAGACTTAGCAGCATCAGCAGCAGAATAAAAAGCAGAGAAGGCAATGGCGGAGAAGTACTGGAGAACCCACTCTAGTACCCTTGCCTGGAAAATCCCATGGTCAGAGGAGCCTGGTGGGCTGTAGTCCATGGGGTCATGAAGAGTCGAACATGACTGAGCAACTTCACTTTCACTTTTCACTTTCATGCTTTGGAGAAGGAAATGGCAACTCACTCCAGTGTTCTTGCTTGAAGAATCCCAGGGACAGGGGAGCCTGGTGGGCTGCCATCTCCGGGGTTGCACAGAGTTGGACATGACTGAAGCGACTTAGCAGCAGCAGCAGCAGCATGGTAGGGGCCACAGACTGGGTACATTTTGATAATGCTGATGATGGACTGAAACAGTTCAGGACAAGATCATAGACTCTTCGGATGAAAGGAATCCTCAGGTATGTTTCATTTTCTGCCTAAGACCACGTAGTCCAGGGATACTTAATTTAAAATTCTAGACTTCAGGGAACTTACAGACCTGCTAAAATATATGTATATTTTATAAGTCTGGGCAATTTTTGATAAAGAAGATTGTTAATAGCTTCCATTAGATTCTTAAAATGGGCCTGTGACTAAATAGAGTTAGTCGTTGAGGTCCAACCTCATCCCTTCCCGTGTGTGGGTTCTTGCAGCATCCCTTCCCATGTATGAACACTCAAGTTAGAGAACCCTTCTTCCCTCCTCTTGCTCCCCTCTTTTCCTTTTGAAAAGCAACCAGTTTGGTGCCAGCTTCTCAAACTATAGTACTCAGAGCCGTGAGGTATGTGAAGAGGGATGGGAGCTCTAGGATAAACCAGGACCATCTTCCCAGAAGGAAACTGTCACTAGAAGATTTGGACAAAAACTCATTTTCATATTTAAGGACAAATCACATATACGATGATAGAGTGAACATGTATAGTTTACATGACTTTGTAAGTTAGAACATGAAGCTTGCACCCAGAAGTTCCTCTGGAATCTTCCCTCTGCCATAAAATAAGGCTAATAAAATGCCCCACTGTGTCGTGGGCTTTAAGGAAATGAGGACTGAGGGGTGCCTGGCTCACTGTAGGCCTGTTCTCAATGGTACTGTGCCCCCAACCCTGCCCCTACGACTTATATGATGAGCTGAAATCTGCCTGCAGGAAACTAGTCCTAGGTCTGTCTTCTGGGGCCTTGGGATTGTGGATAGCCATCTTTTCCCTTCCTTCAGTACAATTCTTTGGTCGCATTAAAAAATTGTGGTAAAATATGCATAACATAAACTACACTCTAACCCCCTTCTTAAAGTGCACCATTCTGTGGCATTTAGTACCTTCACAGTGATGGGCGACCATCACCATTATCTAGTTCCAGAGCTTTTTCATCACTTCAAAGGGAAGCTCTGTGCTGGTGAAGCATCACTTCTTTCTCCCTTCCCTCCAGCCCCTGGCAAACAATACCCTGCTTTCTGTTGCTGTGGATTTGCCTGCTCTGGATATCTCATGTAAATGGAATCCTACAGTATGTGGCCTTTTGTTTCTGGTTTGTTTTCCTTGAGCTCAGAGAAATAAAGGGACCAAGAGACCTTAGGTGAAAGAAAGGCCTAAGGGACTGATAAGTGGGGAGGGGCACTAGGGATTGACAAGGGTGAACACAAACATATTTGGCCTCACACTGTAGCCCCAGGTCCTGGCTTTTATGCCTGGCTATCAGAGTCCAGCCCTGTTGCTGCGGGCACACGAGGCCTGGCAAGATCATCACTGCCAGGCATCTGAATATCGAGTCTAGGCCAGAGGCATCTATCAGATCCAAGTTCGGCTTGGGCAGCACGTGCTCAGGAAGCAATCTTTCAAGCTCGCTGAGTCCAGCTGGATGCCATGCTCCGTTTATCCTTGTACGGCACAGTGGAGCCTCGTTATAGGAGCCGCGCTTGCCTGAACATTCACAGGGAAGGCAAACCAGACTGGCCTGGCCATCGTGGCCTTTGGAAAAGCAGAAAGGCTGCTCGTGTGTGCAGCCAGCACGCTGCATGGGTAATTAAATCACTCCCAAGGAAAATCTTGTTTGAGCACTAAAGGTCACGGCTATGATTCGTCTGTGATTCTTTGTCAATACGTTTTTCTAACCAAGTACCACATAAAGAGTCCATTATATGGGCTTTGGGGCTGCCTGCTTGCCCAGGGATGGGAAGGAAAAAATTTGTGGGCTGGCCCTGTTACATGCACCATTTAACAGAGCACAATTGCCCTCCCTCCTTGAGGAGTCTGCCTTTTGTTGACTCAAGTCCTAATTCATGTGGGGGGAGTTTAGTGTAACTAGATGTTTAGGGTCTCATAAAAGGTTTTAACTAGTTTCACAAAGATACTCACAGATGCCTGAACAGTAAACACTGGAAAGGCCCAGCGCTGGGTTAGAAGTTGGGAGAATGAAGCCTGAATTGTGTTTGTGTTTTGCTTTAATGGTTCCAGTAAATGACTACGCTAAACCCAGGATTTGTGCTTTCCCCCTGGGTCCTCCCCTATCCTTTCTCACACAAAGCACCAGAAAAACCACTGGATCAAACTCGGGCTTAGGGCTTGAGAGCTGGGGGCATTTTCAGAGGTCTTTGAGGAAACTGGTGTTGGATGGCAGCTCAAGCAATTGGCCCCCCTGTGGGAGCAGGAAGGCAGGCGAACCATACCACCTTGACGGTGACAGCCCAACCCTCCAGAAGGAAAGGAGAATTCCCAGTTGCTCAGGTACAGTCCCAGTGGAGGAGCTTCTCCTCCTGTGGAAACTCCAGCTCAATCCCTACCTCCTCCATGAATCCCTAAATAATGTAAAGTTTTATTTTTCTCTGGAGTGAAGTTAAGACCAGGGTACATGGCAGCTTCATAACAGCATCAGAGACCTAGGTGCCTTTGATCTCTCTGCCGTCCCATTCTTCAGTGTGGGCGCCATGTGCTAGCTGGGACTGCGTCTGTCGCATTTAGTGTAAAATCCAGAAATATATGTCCTTTTAATTTTTCCTCTTCCATGAAAGAAGTCTGGAGGCAGGGAATGCCTTGAAGGGATCAGACTCCCTCCAGGTGATCACTCTGCTGTTTCTGGGGTGGGGTTCTCATCCTCAGGGTGTCCTAGCTATCAGATCTGAGTTCTAGGCAACTTGGTAGGGAAAGAGAAGGGTACATTCTGACCTTGTTAATGTTATTAAAAAAAAAAAAAAAAAGGCCCAGAGTTTAGAGGCTGGGGAGATGACTGTGATTACCAGTAATTGAAATCAAACTAAGATGAAGTGGTGATTTTATTGATTTATTCTATCTAAAATGCATGAAGAAGAATGAGCCCACAAATGTGTGAGTCCACACTTGGAGCCAGGATGCTGGGTTCACATCTTACTTGGTAATCAATGTGACCTTAGACCTCAGTTTTCCCATTTATGCATCAAAGGGGTTAGATTTTCAAAAAACTAGATCATAAAGCTGGGCTTCCTTAGATTAAGGATGAATGAACCAAAATGGGCTCACTGGCAGGTTAGGTGTCCACCAAGAGGATGAATCCATAGCAAAATGCTGAGTGGAATCTAGGAAATGGAGCAGAAAAGTAGAGAGCCAGTAAGGCTGGACAGCTAGCATGTGAAGCTAGAGATGGTAGGCTGCAGGGAAATGGAAGAAATGCATTGGGATTGAGGCAGCCAGAAATCACAGTGTGTTAGGCGCTTAGTTGCATCCGACTCTTTGCGAGCCCCTGGACTTTAGCCTACCAGGCTCCTCTGTGCGTGGGATTCTCCTGGCAAGAATACTGGAGTGGGTTGCCATTTCCTTCTCCAGGGGATCTTCCTTACCCAGGGATCAAACCCAGGTGTCCTGCATTGCAGGCAGATGCTTTACTGTCTGAGGACTAGGGAAGCCTGAAATCACAGTTGCTGCTGCTGCTGCTGCTAAGTCGCTTCAGTCGCGTCCGACTCTGTGCGATCCCATAGACGGCAGCCCACCAGGCTTCCCTGTCCCTGGGATTCTCCAGGCAAGAACACTGGAGTGGGTTGCCATTTTGTCTCTCAGTTGTGTCCGACTCTTCGCGACCCCATGGACTGCAGCCTACCAGGCTCCTCCATCCATGGGATTTTCCAGGCAAGAGTACTGGAGTGGGGTGCCATTGCCTTCTCCTGGGGTCAAATGAGACTGCGAGAGAACTGATTCAGTGCAGGGGCGCCATCTGCCCAACACCCCTCTTCTGTCTGAGCTTTCTGGGTCTGAGAGAATTCCTCAGAGTGGGTGGAGCCTCTCAGTTTAGGGTTCCATGGTGCTCAGATCTCCTACAGCTCTAAAACAGCTGTTGGTCTAAGTTGAATCCAGAGGTGATAAAAATGCTAAGGAAACATAGCTGGCCTGGGAGCTGATGCCTCTGACCCCTCTGGTCCTCCCTGATCTTGAAGTGAAGCCATAGGCATCACTGACTCTGGAATAGGAATGGGCAAGACTGGCTTCAAGATATTCAAGGGAAAACAGTTCTCTCTCAATTCGAGATGAATGGGTTAATGCAAACCAAAAAACCATGGAGAATTTCTGAGAGGAATTGTGTCATCTGGTTTTAAAGATGATGAGACTTGTGTGGTATTTCTCTCTGATTCTCAGGAAAGAAAAGACTGAGTGAGAATGAGCGAAGACAAAGAAACCTTGCAGAAGAAAATTGAGGGTTGGGTTTTAAACCTCCGTGCAGGCAAACATTCTGTGTTGAGGAAGGTGATTTTTTTTAATACTTTCTGAGGATGCCAAGAGTTTTTCAGATACTCTCAAGAAAACAAGCAGAGTCAGGTGCATGCTTGCAAATAGTTTCTTCAGCTGTCCATGGGCTAGGAATTCAAGAGTCTCCAGAAATCACTGTGCTCTTCAACTACATTCTCTGTAATTACTCTGCACAGAATATGTGCTAGTTCTTGATACTCTTATATTTGATTTGATTGATGGCATGTGCAATAGAGAGGCAGGATCAGGAGAATAAAACAGGGCTGTTTCCTGCAAGAAACCAGCCCCTATCTCTCGAGTAATGAGCATTTATTCTATTGGGGATGGGGGTGGTGGTCGTGGGAGTGGAAGATGGAAGGAGAGGATTTCTGAAGGGGCCGTGGCTCAATCCAACATGCTGAGCTGTACTGCAGTCAACTAAACCAGATGGAATTTTCTGGTATGATGAGAAAAACTGAGAGTAGTGTAGTGTTTCAGCAAAACTAAAGGGCATTTTTATTTGCTTCTCTCTTGTATGTCTTGTGACTATCAAAAAATAGAATCAGGACGTGCTTTGGCAGTTAGAGATTTCTATATTTCCAGGTGGAGGCGAATAATTTATTAGGATCTATTTACAACAGGTGAAGTTCCTTTTTTCATGTTAGGAAAAACTACCTTGTTGACAAGGTAAATAGCAAATGAGTCCAAGGGCCCTGAAAAAGAATGTTTGGAGGGTTTGCAATAATATCTTGAAGGTTAAATTGTCAAATACCCATGATTTCAGTTCAGTTCAGTTCAGTCGCTCAGTGATTTAAGATACATTAATTTCATCCAGTTTATAGTTTAAAATAAGTAGTGAAGAAACAACATTGATTTTCTCTAATCTGCAGAGCTTAAAATTTTTTTTGAGGAAAATAGAGCAATATGAAATTTGAGCAATATTCTGCTAAATGGAGAAAAGTCAGTGAACAGGATGGAGGTTATCTTTCACGGCATATTTTCAGGAATTACAGTGTGTATTGGTTTTCGTTAAGGTTGCAAGGTAGATACATGAGTAAATGAATGAATAAAAGGTGATCTCTGTTTTTAAGAAGGCAAGATACATTCGAAAAATATAACACATGGCTGCCAAAAATGAAGGCTAATTGAAAAGCCTTAGTTGTGTTCAGAGCTTCACCATCTGCCTGCTACCCCAGGAATAGAAGAAACTTGGGGTCATCTTTAACTTACTCCTTTCCCTTGTTCCCTACATGTGTTCCTTGATTCCTCCCCCTGGAATTCCCTCCCTCACCTGATCCTTCCCACCCCTCAAGACCAAGGTCAAATGTCGACTTCTACACAGAGACTTCCCTCATGTCCTCAGTAAGAACTAACTTCTGAGGCTTAAATCTACTTGCAGATTTCTAGTGATATAGGGTGGACCACATGGAGACTGCCTTTGGCCCAGGTTAGATAAAAGAGAAGAGAATAACAGAAGGTTTTCTTTTCATCTGAAGACCAGAGCTGAACTGACTCATTGACCTTCCACCAGAGGCATTTTCAGGCCAGCTGTTCACACCTTCATACCTCACCTGTCTGATAGGAAGAACACAAAGTGGTAGGTGTGCATCTCCTCAGAAGAATCCTGAGCTTGTGGACTACACTAGGAGGGAGTGAGAGAGACAACAAGACAGAGAGAGACACAGTGAGACACACAGAAACAGAGGGAACGAGGCTGGACCGGGCCCTATCCTGGAAGGAAGCAGGCTCAAAGTATCCCACTTCTTCAGCTTCATGATGAAACCAATGCAGCAGGACAGTGTAATATTGAGTGCTAAGTCGCTTCAGTTGTGTCTGGCTCTGTGCGACCCTATGGACTGTAGCCTGCCAGGCTCCTCTGTCCATGGGATTCACCAGGCAAGAATACTGGAGTGGGTTGCCATTTCCTCCTCCAGAGTCAGGATCTTCCTGACCCAGTGATTGAACCCATGTCTCTTAAGTCTCCTGCATTGGCAGGTGGGTTCTTTACCACTGGCGCCACCTGGGAAGTTGAATATTGACCATGTAATAATGAGACACAGCAACTGCTGTGTTTCTCCCTCAGTGAATTCCTGTGATCTTGGTTCTTTCCCATTCAGTCAATGATAGACCTTGCTTTAGCACTCCAAGAGATGAGAACGTCAAACCAACAGTACTTGTTGGTTTTTTTTTTTTTTTTCTGCTTTAATTTTATTTATTTATTTTATGTATTTATTTAATTTTTTCAGGATTGGGAGCTTGTATACACCCGTGGTGGATTCATGTCAATGTATGGCAAAACCAATATAGTGTTGTAAAGTAAAATAAAGTACTTGGTTTTTTGAAACTCATGAGAGCAATAAGAGTCTTGAGAGATGGAGGCGAGGGAAAGCTTTGGGGTCTGTGTGAATCAGAAGAAAGAGGCTGGGGAGACAAGCCAGCTTCATCCCCCTATCTGGACCGGAGGAAGATTCCTGGGCATGGGCAACTGGGTAGTTGAATTCTGGCCAGTGACTGAGGCCCCAGCTTCAGGAGTGGGGCCCCTAGCATAGAATGGACCAGTATCTTGCTTCACAGGTGAAGCCCAGGAAGATATTAAGCTTCTCAGTTTTCTTGTCCCATTCACCTTGGCACATGGCATGTCTCTCATCAAAGAGAATCTAAGGTGGCCCCACCAATCCTCCACAGCCCCAGGGCAACATGGAAAGACACCCCACAGCACCCCATCTGCCCTCTACCACCTTAGAGGAGGCCTCTCACCTACCAGAGAGGACCAGTAAATGTGAGGGCCACTGAGTGTGGTGCTCACCCAGGGATCTGTGACACCCCCAGGAATGCCAGAGCAGAGAGACGTGGGTGACCAGGACCAGGGAAGGACCTGGTGGAGAGGTGATGGTGGTTCAGAATGGGATGCCTCCTCCTGACCAAAGCAGCTCTACACAACTCAATGGGACATGAACACAAATATCTGTAAATAGAAAGAAAATCCTGCTTTGCCTGAGCTTATCCTAAAATGAAGTTTCTCTTACCATGAAGAAGTGGGATTTGAGATAGAACTATAAAACTAAAGAACAGCATATTTATTTGTTCATCTCAATTTGCGGCCTAAAACAATTCTTACCTGCTGTACAAAGTATTGCATACTCTTGAGTGTTGTGTCTCCTCACTTACTGACAGAATAAAGGAGCCCCACCTATTAGTACAACTGCTGACAAAATGCTCTTAAACCTGACCAGCTCTTCTCCTTGGAGGTGAGCTGAGTTTGTGGGGGGTGGGGGGAGGTGGGGCATTGGGGAGGGGTGGAGACCTGAGCCTCCACTAGAGGCCACCAGACACCACAGAGCAGCACACTGCTGTCTGATTCAACATTAGCCACTTCAGTGGAGTTCTTGCAAGCCACTTAGTGGAAGACTGTGTCACACCGAGCCTTAGCCTAAACTGGCACCCTACCCTCTATTTGCACTGAAACTTTTGGTGCTGGATTAAGAGGGACTTTCCTTTTAGAGAGCTTTGGTAAAAGATTCTCCTTGAGAGGAAGGAATGTTTCATTACTGAAATCTGTTTTTTTGCAAATGGCTCTTTTCTTACAGAGAAGCTGATAACATAAAAACTACTAGGCACAGTCTCTGGTGTTCTCAGAGATATTAGAGATGACTGAGTTGTCAGCATAATCTCAGGGGCAGAGCCTTTTTCACTGGACTTTTGATTGATTGCGTTGGATGCTTGTCAGTTACCACGAGAAGTTCCTGGATTAGGGAACAGCAGGAAGATGCTTTACCTTTGCCTGTTTCTGGGGCACGTAAGCACTTCAAAAGCCATCTCTTTAGCACTTGGGTACCTAATCAATTGTGTATCTCAATTTTGATTTTTTGATACAGTCTCTTGAGTCTTAGGTGTTAGATACAATGAACATGATGAGTAGCTTGGAAATGCTCTCCTGTCCTGTCGAAGTGAGTGGTTAGCATCCTTTCTGTGGCCCAAGGCCCGTGCGCATGCGTGTCAACTCATTTCAGTCATGTCCGACTCTTTGTGACCCCAGGGTCTGTAGCCTGCCAGGCTCCTCTGTCCATGTGATTCTCCAGGCAAGAATACTGGAATGGGTTGCCACACCCTCCTCAGGGAAGCTTCCCGACCCAGGGATCGAACCTGCATCTCCTATAGCTCCTGCATTGCAGGTGGATTCTTTATCACTGAGCCACCAGGGAAGCCAAGGCCTGACACCCTCCTTAATAGTTATCTCATCTTAACCCCAGATTAAAAACCTTCAGTGGATCCCCACTGAGTCCAAACTCCTTAGCCTGGGATCTGAGGGCTTCATTAGCTAGAGTTTGTCTTGATGTCAGCTGGCATATCATCTTAGCCTGATACTCAAGCTATGGAAAAATGAGTGTTGTTCATGGAACACACCAGGTTTATTCCACACCTTTGTGCTTTTGTGTATATTGGTACCCAAAATATCCTTCCCCTTTGTCCATCTAGTAAAAACCCACTTGTATTTCAATACTTGCTGCTGTTGCTGCTGCAGCTAAGTCGCTTCAGTCGTGTCCGACTCTGTGCGACCCCATAGACGGCAGCCCACCAGGCTCCCCCGTCCCTGGGATTCTCCAGGCAAGAACACTGGAGTGGGTTGTCATTTTCTTCTCCAATGCATGAAAGTGAAAAGTGAAAGTGAAGTCGCTCAGTCATGTCTGACTCTTAGCGACCCCATGGACTGCAGCCCACCAGGCTCCTCCGTCCATGGGATTTTCCAGGCAAGAGTACTGGAGTGGGGTGCCATTGCCTTCTCCGATTTCAACCCCCTCCCTAAATTCTTCCCTGAACTTCTAAGAAATCCCAACTCTATATCCCTTATAATACTTCTGGTGCCCCATGTTTATAGCCTCTTTAGGGCTTTGTTGGCATGATTTTATCATGTGGCTGTCACCATTTCTAGAAAGAACTCTAAAGGCAAGGGCTACATCCCAGCTTGCTCTGTGTGCCTAATGCCTGGTGTCTAACCCTCAAGAAGTGTTTACTGAGTAAATGCAGTGGGCTTTGACTTCTGCAAAAATGTTGTAGATTGCTAGTTTGACAATGATGACAGGTAGCTCTTTTCCAGGAAGCTGGATGTGGCTGCATCGAGGAGAAAGATTTCAGCTCATGATTGGGAAGACTTTGACTTCACGTCAAAGGAACCACTGAATTATCACCATCAAAAAACTGGGAAAAGAATTTTAATGCAATTCATCATGTATGGTCTCATTTAAAGAGATTTTATTGCCATTAGCAGGTCAGCCAACCAAGACCACACCCTCATTTGAGAAGCTCCAAAGAAGTTCTTGAAATTAACTTCTGGAGAAGCCTGGCTTGAAGGGTAGGTTCCAAGCAATCTGTAACAGTGGGGACATTTGCCTTTACCTGGCAATTTTTCCTCCTCCCTCATTCCCACCCTGATCTTTCAGATTGCTACTAAGAGATTCAAGGTGCCCCTTTGACTTCCTTTTGAAGATCATGATTGAATACTTTTGATTATTAATTTGCCTTACAGTGTATTATAATTACATGTTTGTATGGTTATAACACCTATGAGATCTTTGGGCTTCTGGAGGTCAGGAAAGTATATCATGTTTACTTTTTCAGGTAAACATGAAAATATATCATGCTTATCTTTGGGCTCTATATAGTGCTACCATGAAAGTGAAAGTGTTAGTCTCTCAGTCGTGTCTGACTGTTTGTGAACCCATGGACTGTACAGCCCACCAGACTCCTCTGTTCATGGAATTCTCCACGCAAGAATACTGGAGTAGGTAGCCATTCTCTTCTCCAGGGGATCTTCCTGACCCAGGGACTGAACCCAGTCTCCTGCATTGCAGATGGATTCTTTACCATCTGAGCTACTGATAAATGTTAGTTGAGAGATACCCCTGGCAGTCCAGTGGTTAAAACTTCACCTTCTAATGTACCGGGTACAGGTTCAATCCCTGGTCAGGGAGCTAAGATCCCACATGACTGAAAACCAAAACATAAAACAAAAACAATATTGTAGCAAATTCAATAAAGACTTTAAAAATGGTCCACATAAAAAAATTCTAAAAAAATGTTAGTTGGATAAATGTATAAATAAAAAGTATAGAGATTTCCTACCTCATACTATGTTTTAAGAAATTTCCTTGAATTTTCCTGGAAAAGACTATTCTATTTTTCTAATTTTTAGATTAAGCAAAAGCACACAAAACTTAGCATACTTCTCACGATTGCCCTAATTCACTAGTGGAACTGGAAGATTTTATATCCTCCATCTGTGGAGTGCTTTATAGTTTAAAAGGCATAATCACCACCTTTTCTCCTATTCGACCTTTCTAATGACCCTGTGAAAGAAGTGTTACTCTCAGCAGTTTACCAATGAAAAAACTGGTGCTCAGAGAGGTTAGCAACACCCCTGAAGTTGCACAGCTAGCAATTTCCTGAGCCAGAACTAGAACTTCTTTTGAAGATAACTTGCTGTCCATAGGGTTGCACAGAGTCGGACACAACTGAAGCAACTCAGCATGCATGCCTGCATTGGAGAAGGAAATGGCAACCCACTCCAGTATTCTTGCCTGGAGAATCCCAGGAACAGAGGAGCCTGGTGGGCTGCCATCTATGGGGTCGCACAGAGTCGGACACCACTGAAGCAACTTAGCAGCAGCAGCAGCAGCAGCAATGTTCTTTTCATTATAATACACAGCCTTCCCAGCTTAGTCACTGCTGGGCCTAGTGAGGTCTCTGATGGTAAGGCAATGCCAATTTTGGATGCAAATTTAATTGAAATGTCTTTAAACATGAGGCTGGTATTCGTGTTTTCCATTGTCCTAAGAGTTATGTAGTAAATTATCCTAAAAGCTATGCCTATATTTCAAATACTTTGTTAATAGTACACATACTACAAAACAGAATCACGAAAATACTCTTGGCTCTCTGCTGATACAGTGTATGCAAAATATGCTATACACTCTCAACTTTTCACTTAAACCTAACATAAGAGCATTGGGAAAATGCAGTAAAGTGAAGATATCTACAGTCTCTTCAATTTTGTGTATTTGCTCTATCTGTAGTATTAGGCAAATATGAAACTTTGTCGTATCTATGCAATGTTTAACAATGAAATACTTGGGAAAATAGCAAACCAAATGCATGTTGTGCAGTAAATTAGGAAATTTGACTTTTTATAACCTTGGGCATTGTCAGATTCTCTACAATGCTTCTAAATCCTTTTGCTTTATGGTTTTCATATATCTGCTGGAGATAAGTGTATGTAAAATTGGATGTTTTCCAGGCAATATGTCTTTCATTTGTAGCTCTTGAAGAGTTCAGCTATATGCAGGAATGTATTTGTGTTTTAGAATGCTGACTATGGGATAAAGTACTACACTTAAATATACAATACTTCTACCAACATTCCTTAAACTATTTGGATAAACATGTCTGTGACTTCTATATAATTTATTGCACTCTGTAAAATCATACTTTTAACTCCCACTTTGTATTTTAGAAATTTGAGAACGTATCTTATTTCTACTACTAGAATATGGTTTCCTTGAGGGCAACATCTGTAACATTTACAAGTGTGTTTAGCTACCAGTAGCAGAAAAGTTTGCTAAAAGGCTGAAACAAATAGGGGTTGAGTTATTTCACAGAACAATACCCCCAGAGGAAAGCAGCCGCTAGGGTTCACTAATTATATTAGAGCAAATTTTGTTGCCATTTTCTTGGTCTTTTCCTCATGTTGTTACCTCATGGTTGCAAGAGGGCTACTGTCCCTCCAGTCGTCAAGTCACCACTAAGGGCAGAAAGAAGGGGAAGTAGGCAGGAGCTATTTCCATCCTTTTTATCTCTCAGAAACCTGCTAGTAGACTTTTGACTTACTGTCTCGTTGGCCAGAGCCATGACCTGACTACTCTCCATTGCAACAAAGGCTGGTAAAGTGCATATTTAACTTTTGAGGCTTTACTGGGGGAAGGTGGCAAGGCAGAAGGTGGTTTGGAGGGACTGTTGGCTCAGACAACCAGCAGTCATCTCCCTGAATCTCCTGTAGCTCTAAAACTGTGCTTAAACTGCATAGGTACTTTAAATGGATAAAATCACTTCATTATAATCCAATTTAGGGATTATTATGTTGGCTTTGTTGCTGTAGGTTTTCAGGGGAAAAGAACTAATGTGAGTGCCCGTGATGTGCTAGTAGGCAGTCCACATGCTTTGAATCATTTAATCCTCAGAACAATCCCCATTTTACAGCTAAGAAAACTGGAGCTCAGCTGGATTAAGAAGCTTGAGGTTGTAGTTAGTGAGGTGAAAAGACACTTTTCAAACACATCCATCTGATGCCAAAGCCCAAGCTATCTCTAGTCTACCACCTGACTCTTGAATGATTCAAATCACATGTTATGAAGACCATCCTAGTATGCTGGCATATCCTTCATATTCTTTATAATTGTGAAATGGAAAGTCTGACTCAATACTGTCAGTGACTTTCTGTGATAAAGCCATAGGCTGTAACATCATTAGACATTCTAAACTACATTTGTTTTTGAAAAAGTATGTCTGTTTAAGCGGAGGTTAAATGAACTTCCTAGTTTGGGTTGAGTGAGAGGTAAGGCTTATGCCAGTCTCTGCTACATTTAAGGGTAGAGGCAGCACATCACCTTGGATCTGATTTTGTGCAGGGAAGGGTCATTTCCATGGTGCTTCTTAGTTATGCAAACTGAAGGTGAGTATATACTCCTTGCTCAAGGAGGGCAGAAGGACCTGTTGTGCCTTCCTTTGGAGAGTCAGCCTGAGTCTAAAGCCTTCAGGCCAGAGGGCACTGAGACTTCAACCCCTGCCTCTGAGATTGGTATTAAGGAAACTGATTGGTTGGTCCACTGGCAGAAGACACCAGTGGATAAAAGACAGTTCCTCCAAAGGAAGTTTGAGATGGTGGGCAGAGCCAGTGCAGCCTGTGGCAAAGATTCAGGAGTCCTCTGGTAGGGCGACCTAAACAGGGGAACAGGACTGAATAAATGAATAGAGACTGGGAGCACCAGGCCTCCCCACAGCACACAAAGCTCTGAGGCAGCTGGTAGAACTGGCCCTCCTCTGTGACATCTTTCAGCGGTAGGAGGCTATAGCAGCAGTGGACTGCCAAACTCTAGACTTCTCTGCTTGCCTCGGGTCTGGTCAAGACAATGTCCTTGTGCACTGGGTAAGCCCAGGAGCTTTTGAGTGGGCTGTGAGAATCCAAGCAGGAAATCCCCAGTTTGCACCTCCACAGGGTTAATATAGGGTCTGAAGTCATGCTCTGGGGAAGAAGCAACTGTATTTTACAGGGAGTTTATCATTTATGGAGGCTTCCCAGGTGGCTCAGTGGTAAAGAATCTGCCTTCAGTGCAGGACATGCAGGTTAGATCCCTGGATCAGCAAGATCCCCTGGAGGAGGAAATGGCAACCCACTCTAGTGTTCTTGCCTGAAAAATCCCGGGACAGAGGAGCCTGGTGGGCAGTTCATGGGGTCACAAAAGAGTCAGACACAACTGAGTAACCTATAACCTATGATGGAGTGTAGGTTATACCTTGACAGTCAATAACAAAAATACTGCTCTGCTGATGAATTGATATTAATATATTTCCAGGCCTATAGGTGAAGGCAGATAAAAGCACAGCTAGATAATTTGGTATTAAATTGTTGGGTCTGGATCCTAGAGGTAGAGAAAAATGTTAATAAAGGCATTTCTTTCAGGGGAAGCGAGTCCTGATGCACAAAGACAAGACAGAAAGGGAGATTACACAAGAACACTCCAGGGGGTCAGTGTGTGTGCACACACAGAAAGCACAGAGTGACTACATTGATAAGAAACAAGGGGTGGAACAGATGGGAGCAGAGATTAGTGGGGTTAACTATGTAATTTATTATTTGTATTTGAATAGGTAATATGTTCACATGTTCAAAATTTGAATCATTTGAAATCATATAATAAAAGTGAATTCATTCCTCTCCTACTCACTCATTTCCTTACCTTAGAGGCAACCAAGATTTGAGGTCCTTACACACCTCTGGAGAGATATTTTATGCATATGTAAGTAAGTGTGCGTGTGTGTTTAGCTGCAACATTCACATAGTTGGTTTTATAGCACATATATCATTTTCCATCTTGCTTAAAAAACTTGGCAATATGATTTGGAGATCATTTCATATTAGTATAGAGGGAGCTTTGCCATTTGTTTTTCTTTCTTTAGAGCTTTGAACAACCCATTGCTGGATGTGCCATACTTTAGCCAGTCCTCTCTTTACGGGCATTTTTGAGTGTTGCCAATGTTTTGCAATGATTAGTCTTGTATGTACCTCCTGTGTGTGTGTGTGTGTGTGTGAGAGAGAGAGAGAGAGAGAGAGAGAGAGTCTTGCTAGCTTGAAGATTTGTTTATAAGGATCCCGATTCTTCTCTGCAGCTACTAAACAGATCATGAAGGCTCCAGTTAGATTTGCTCATGTGTGTGCAGTTGTTCAGTTATATTCGACTCTTTGTGAACTATAGCCCACCAGGCTCTTCTGTCCATGGAATTCTCCAGGCAAGAACACTGGAGTGGGTTGCCGTTTCCCTCTCCAGGGGATCTTCAAATTCAGGGATCTAACCCACGTCTCATGTGTCTCCTGCATTGGTAGGCAGATTCTTTACCACTGCACCATCTAGGAAGCAGTTATTAGATTTAGTTGAGCCTAAAAATCTCCACTATAATGGTTAACAGGAAGGTTTGGAGAGCCATGCTTGTTTTCCATTTTGCCTCTCTGAGACTTCCTAATTTTCCCTCACAGTTTGGGGATGGATGACATTATTATTTTCAGACTGTAGTAAGAAAGCAGCCTAAGTAGATACCTCTAGATCTTCTAAGATTGGTTACTTCTCACTCTCCCACAGTCTCTGCAGGTAAAGGAGATGTTTGATTTTAAATGCTCCTACTCAAAAGACATCCCTTTCATAACAGGTGTAAGAAAGAGGCAAAGTAGAGATTTTGGTAGCAAGGAGGGTTGGGCTGGGAGAGCAGATAATCAGGCCAAGGAGAAGCTGAAATTAAGACTTGTTATGGTGGATCTACTTGTAGATATTTGAGAGTCAGTTGTAATTGAATTTTTATTGTTCAATCAGAATGCAGTATATCTACTGCCCTTTAAAATTTTAATTGAGGAGACATATTAAAGTTTTAAATTACTAGATCTATTTTGCCTTGATTGGCCACTATATAAAAGCAGGCAGAGTCCATCTATAGCAGCTCCTAATAGTTCCCTACCATCAATCAAAGTATGTTTCTCCATTTTATTTCTTGCCTCTACTATTAACTTGTCACTACCAACCTGCTTTTATTCTTTCACATGCTGTGTGATGGATTAAACTAGTTAGCTAGCCAGATAGATTATAAGGGATACATTAACACATTATTTTTGACGGAGCACTGAGCCAAACAAAAGCTATTTCTTACAGAAGACAATGAAGCCTGCTGCTCTCCATGTGTCCGACTTTGTGGTTCTCACTTTCTCTGAGTGGGTAGATAATAGCCATGTAATCATTTTAGTGCAGACGCATTTAATTAGCATCTTTCTTAACAGGTTTCTATTATTACCTGATGGTCAGTTTTCTGAGTAGCCAGGATCATTATTTCAGGCTTTCCTCTCCACTGCCCTGGGATCTATTTTTGGCAGAATGAATGAGAAACTCCTGAAGCAAACTAAGTCCATCAGGTTTTTGTTCCTAAGAAATGGACCTCTGGGTTTCTGAGCAGGCAACTCCAGAGGTTTTCTCCAGGTTCTCAGTGTTTTAGTGGCCCCAAGTACCTGACGTTTTATTTTCGGCTATTTATAGAGGCCGGATCATATCGCCAGGCTGCTCGGCAGATACCCTGACACGTGCACCACGGATCTGGGGCCTGGCCGCTTGCTCTGCCCCATCAGGTGAGACTGCTGGCCTGTGATTGGCCCCCAGGTGATCCTCATTGCTGCTTAAGACCCACACCCGTGCGCACCAGACACCGGCTTGGTCTGAGTGGCTCTGATTGGTCCGCCTCCCCAGAGAAGCCACATTTTGATTCCGCTCCCTGCGACCCAGTAACTGTTCCAGAGGGATTCTAACACCTTCGGTCACCTGAACCCATATCTTTGGTAATGTTTGGTGTCTGGGCGCAGGGCTCAGTTATATCGTCTGGCTTTCATACTTTCCTGTGAATTCCAAATTCCCGGGGCTGGCTCATTCGAGTCTAGGAGGAAAAAAAAACTGGAAGGAGCTGAGGGAAAGGTTGGTTGTCTGTTTTCTGATCACCCTGGTTGTTCGGGAAAGCCGTTCAGACCCAGAGCCCTGATGCTGTAAGCTTGCTGCTGACTCTGTCACTGGCGGGTGGTAGTTGTGGAATGAAAACTGACCCCCAACACAAGCACCCAGAGGCTGGCCTGCGCCACACTGGCTAGCAAGGTGCGGCAGGTAGGGGATGAGAGTGGGCAGTGCAACTGGGGGCCTTTCCTCCTTGTTTGTTCTTCTGGGCGGAGACTGGGTCACGTCTACCTCTTTCCCCACAGAAGAGGAACGGCAAGACTTAGAATATGCAGCTGCTTGGCTATCATTCCACATTGCTGCCTGATCTTAGTTCCCCTACCAGGGATTGAACCCAGGGCCTCAGCAGTGAAAATGCTGAGGCCTGACTATTGGACCAGCCAGGGAATTCCCCCGTTACCTTCTACTGCTGCTGCTAAGTCGCTGCAGTTGTGTCCGACTCTGTGCGACCCCATAGACGGCCTCCCACCAGGCTCCCTCGTCCCTGGGATTCTCCAGGCAAGAACACTGGAGTGGGTTGTCATTTCCTTCTCCAGTGCGTAAAGTGAAAAGTGAAAGTGAAGTTGCTCAGCCGTGTCCGACTCTTAGTTGACTCCATGGATTGCAGCCCACCAGGCTCCTCCGTCCATGGGATTTTCCAGGCAAGAGTACTGGAGTGGGGTGCCATTGCCTTCTCCGTACCTTCTACTAGTGATACGATTAAGGGTTGCAACAGGAACCAATGCTATATTCTGTGGGAATGACAATGGGGCCTCTTGCCAGATTTTTTGAAACTCCAGGTGCCCCAGTGACCCATCTTCATATCATTCATTCCCCTAGAGGTAACATGCTGTCTCACATTATTGATCTACCATGTGCCGGTACTTTACATACCAGCACTAGGACTTGACTTCTAAGCTTGAAGAGCCTGCCTTTATCAGCCATTATATCACAGGTGCTATTTTAGGTTATGCAAATCTTTCAGTCCTCACCATAACCTTGTATTGTAGGGCTCTTATCTATCCCATGGCACCATTTTCCAACACCTGTTTTATTTTTTAAACTTTTTATTTTGCGTTGGAGTATAACTGATTAAAAAGCCACGTTGTGATAGTTCCAGGAGAACAGTGAAGGGACTCAGCCACGTGCATACATGTATCCATTTTCCCCCAGAGTCCCCTCCCATCTGGCCGCCACATAACATTGAGCAGATTCCCAGTGTGCCTATACAGTAGGTCCCTCCAATAGCCTTTTTAGATCAAAGATGTCTGATAAATTAACAGAAACAGCAGAGCAGCAGGTGCTACCAGTTGTACTTATTATGTATCAGGCACTGTTCAAAGCCCTTTGTATATGTTAATTGATTTAATCTCCACAACAACCTTATGAGCTGTGAGGAAGGTGTCATTATCTTCATTTCACACATAAGAAAAATGGAGCAGAGGTTAAATAAGTTTACCAGTCTCACCCACTGATAAAGCTTTCTAGCACTGCTACAAGCTAGATAACATTATTACTGTTTTAAATGCTAATAATAAGAAAATCAATGATATTTAGAAAGCTCACTGAATTTGAGCAGCTTGACCCAAGAGGAAGGTAGAATTAATTCCTCTTTCAGAGACAGAATTATTCTTTTGTTTAGGGAAATGCCTTAAGGAGCCTATTTTTTTTTTGGTTGAAAGTAAGGTATCTCGGCATGCCTAGAATTGAAGTTAAAATATAGATGAGGAAACTGCTCTGCAGAGTAAAATACAGGAGGTTTGGGGTTGTGCTTTGGCACCTTGAGATGGTAGAAGGACCTGCAGGAGAAGAAAGTAGGAATGGGTGAGAGAGGCAGCTGAGCTCAGTAATATGGTGGGAAGTTAGGATCCTTGAAGGAAAGTAGTCATTGACAAATTCCCTGTGGAGGGAATGGCCAACAAATCTCTTGGAACCAGGATAGTTGAAGTTCTTTCTGCAGGTGTTACAACTGTTCTCTGCTGGACTCAAACCTTCAATATAAGATTGCTACACTCAGCGTAGTGCTCCTGCTTTGGAGGAGTAAAGAGAGAGGACATGGGCCAGGCTTTCTAGACAAGTGACCAGCAGTGATAGGATTCAGACTCCTGGGCCATAGCTGGGAGTGAGTCTGAGTCAGGTGGCAACAGAGAAACAAGCTGAAGTTAGGCTCTCTTGGAAACAGGTGGAAGGGCTCCACCCCTGCCTTGCCCACAAAGGATGTGTATTCTTTCAGGTTAAGACCTGAAGTAACTGAAAGGGTTGTCTCAAATGGAACTAAACAACAAGGAAATTTATTATCTCCCACATTAGGTGGTCCAGAAGTAGGGTGACTTCCAGTTGGTTGATTCAGTAACTCAACTATGTCGTTAAAGATGTAATGCTTCTCACTGTCCTCTGCTATCTTCAGGCTGGGTATCATCCCTAGGGTGGTAGTGGGATAGCTGCAGAGGCTTCCTGCCAGCCTTGGAGCCTGGATTCCTATGGAATTAAGTTCTTCTGGACATAAACTCTTTAGTGTCATACCTACTACTTGTCATCACCAAAGGGCTGCCAATTCGTACTTGATGGCTTTTCTTTGTAGAACTCATTTGTTCCTTAGCCTGTGTTCTCCGGTGGAATAAGGAGAAGTGGGAGGTAGGGAGAGCTAAAACAGTCTTTTCTAGAAGAAAACAGTCACCACCACCACCACCAAACCCCCAGGATTTGTGGAAAAAATGGTAAATTCCATGTTTGGGATAATAAATGTATAAGGTGAGTCTGAAACATTTTGTATCGGAAAACAAGGAAACCCTCAAAGACTTTGCGGGTTGTGTTAAAAAGATTCAGGAGCCAACTTGAAGGACTCTTACTGGCCAAAGATGGAAAACTTTGAGAATCAAAAAGAATATAACTGTGAATGGATTGAGACACATTTATATATATAATATATATAATATATATATATATAATGAATTGTATAATTTATAATACAGAAAAAATAATCAGTCACCTATGAGGAATGCTAGAGAACCAGTCCATTATTCTGAAACTAGGTGAAAAAGAAAGTGTCCAACTCTCTGTGACTGCATAGACTATAGCCCACCAGACTTCTCTGTCCGTGGAATTCTCCAGGCAAGAATGCTGGAGTGGGTAGCTATTCAGGTAAATAAGAGCAAAGAACTCACTCTTTAATTTGTTTTTCCTGCATAAACTGTCCCATGGAGCAACCAACTATTTGAAAGTTCTCTTTATAGAAAAATTCCAGTTGGTGAGGAGAATGATTGATTTAAAATATCAAGATCCCAATCCTTAATGTGATAATTGATCTAAGCAATTAACATCAGTGCCCACTAAGATGGTTAGTTGACAAGCTGATAGGAAACTTTGTAATGGATGAATCAGGCTGGCAACTCCTGAACTCGTTGATCAATATTAACATCAGGTGTTATGTACCTCCTGCTGTGATGCAATGGGAAGTACACAACCATCTATGAAGTCGTCGTGCCAAAAAAAAAAAAAAAAAACAAAACCTGACTATAAATATAATCAAGCCTTCCAGTTTGCAGGAAATATTGGGGCATAGGAACAGAATATAGTATATGAACTTTTAAAAATTCTTCTTTAAATAGCCCAACTTCTAAAAATATGAGACAATACAACACTAACTGAATATTTTATGATATAAAGGTATTGTTAACTTTCTCAAATGTGATCATGGTATTAGGGTTACATTTTTTGAAGAGCCCTAATTTTAAATAGCTGCATAATGAAGTATTCACACTTGAAGTAACTTCTGGAATTTGTTTCAAAATAATAAAATGTATGTGTGGGGTAAGTGAATGAGGGTGTAGGTTGACATGCTTGGCCATATATTGATAATTGCTGAAGCTGAGTGATGAGTACATGTTCATTCTAGGTTTCTATCTGGCACATGTTTGATCTTTTTCATGATAAAATGTTGAATCAGCTGTGGTCAAGCACTTTCGAATCTTTGCAATTCTGGCTTCAATACTTTGGCTGTAGGCAGGGGACCTGATGCAAAGATTTCTGGCAGAGACCAGTAATGACTTTATAGAGGCTGTCTTGTGAGCGAGGCTTGCATCCCAGGGCCTGTTTAAGTATATGGGACCATTGTTTTTCAGGGCTCAGCCACATTGGTGTATTGATCTTACTTTTCTTGTTCTCCACTCCCCTCCTCCCACTTCTGCCATATTCTGGACTGGTGACAGGATTCAGTGCAATAAACTGGGTATAAACTGTGGCATTGGCTCTTAATCAGCATCCTCTCCCTGCTTACACTTTGATTCTGGGAATTAACCACAGACCATATGTCAAAAACAGCCCTCTTCTATTAGTAGCTAAGACTTGACATCACTTCTCTACTGCTAAACAGTCTTTGTTTTTTCTTCCAGTTTTGACATTTTCTTTTTATTGAGTATAGTTGATTTACAAAGTTGTATCAATATCTGCTATACAGCAAAGTGATTCAGTTATATATGTATATATACATCCTTTTTTTTTAAAAAAAAATACTCTTTTCCATTATGGTTTATCATAGGATATTGAATATAGTTCTCTGTTACAGAGTAAGGCCTTGTTGTTTATTCATTCTATATATAAAAGTTAACATCTGCTAACCCCAACTTCCCACTCCTTCCTTCCCTTAGCCCCTTCTATCTTGGCAACCACCAGTCAGTTCTCTGTGTTCATGATCCAGATATGAAGTCTTGTATCCTGTTAAAAGATAAAACCCATGAAAAGTGGCTGATTCTGTAAACTATTAGTTTTCAGGTTAAAGTTCCAAGGAACTTAAGTTCTCAGAGGTTTCTTGCTGCTCCGCATATAGCCATTTTCATTGACTCTGGTTAAAATTGTTAAAGGATGGGATATTATCAGTTGTAAAATGTTATCTATTCAACTCTTTTCAAATATTATGAAAAAACTCTTAGCATATACTAATACTGGAATCTAAGATGGGATCTGATTTAATAGAGAATTGTATAATTTTCAAAATTTTAGTTTTTATAAGTTTTAAAGATATTTCAAGAAGAACATGATTTTCAGGGGCTCTGCTACTTGGTCAGATTTGAAAACAGAACACTGAGGTGTAGTTATTTACATTTTAGTGTGAGTGAAGGATTTCAGGGATGAGTTTGATGGAATGCAGAACAGCTTTATTCTGGGTAAGAACTGAGAATAGAAAACCCCAGTCCATTTCTTTTCCGGTTTAAGATTGTGTTTCCTTGACAGCAATATTGAAATAGAATGACTTAAGTGAGGATTAAACTCTCTTAGAAGCATCACCCAAGCCAAGAGAAATGATGTCTAAGTTCCAAGACTCCTGGGTATTAGTGATTGCAACTGCCAGGTCCTAGACTGTGAGATTTATTTCTTGCTTTAGGGGATAAAGCTAGTTGTAATGACACAGAAATGGAAATTAATCAAAGTCTTTCATTCTTTCTCATCTTTGGTTAAGTAGTTCAAAGTCTTAGCTAAGGAATGGAGACAGTTGTTGGCAAGAGGAAGCTTTCAGCCTGGGTGTGGACATTGAATGAGTCTGAGTGGAAAAGGAGACATTTAATTTAATTGGCATTTTTAATCTGGAAAATTGGAAAGAAGGGTAGGAAGCACTTAGGCCATCAGTTAATTAATTGTTATTGTCTTAGGCATTTCTCTCAGCTCAACACCTTGGCCAGATGTTGCCAAGGAAAATCATGCTTAAGTGGAATAGCTGGAATCCTGCATGCTCTGATTTTTCATAGTACTTGGTATCTGTGGATTGTCTACAATTGTCCTCTGCAGGTAAAATTTGTCATTTATTGTTGCAAGGATGAAAACACATTTTTAAAAATATACTTTAAATTTCTATGATACTTCCCATTCTAATTGGTTCTAATCTGTGTATCATCATCTTTCTCTCAAGTCAGTTTTCATGCTAACTCACTTCTCTCACAGTAGACAGCAGAGTTGTACTGTTCACTGGCCATTGTAGCTGTTGAGCACTTGATGTGTGGCTAGTCCAAACTTAGATGTGAGTATTAAATAAACCCCAGGTTGGGAAGACTAAGTATGGAGAAAAGAATATAAAATATTTCATCAATAGTTTTTTAAAATGTCTTTTAAAAATTGATTGCATATAGAAATGAAAATATTTGGGATACTTGGGTTAGATAAAACATATTCATTTTAATTTCATTTGTCCTTTAAATTTTTTTCAATGTATCTGTTAGAACACTTAATATCACCATATGGCTCACATTATATTTCTTTTGGGCAGTGCTACACTGGGAAGTACTTGTGACATGTCTAATTTGTGGTATCTTGAGATCAGTGGTGTGCGATCATGGTTGGATTTCTTGGCTTGAAATATGGTTCTCCACTTCATATATATGTGGCCTTAGGCAAGCTCTATTCCTCTCCAGGCCTCAGTGTCCTAGTCTGTGAAATGGACAGAGGAAGAGTTGCTGCTGCATTGGGTGGTTGAGATCACCTGAGATGGTGATTGGGTCAATGCAAGTTATGAGTATTATCCTTTACTTTCTGCTGATACTCCTGCTGTGTTGCTCTTCTCCAGAGTTACCCTCTTCTCTTGCTGAGCATCACAGACTCTGTTGAAAGGTGGTATAGGCACGAGCCTTTCTAAGCCTTTCTTCCCCACCATCTACTTATTTATACTTGCCTTCACCTTCATATCTATATGTCCCTTGAGTGTTTGAGGATGGAAACTGCACATTCAATTTGTTTCACACACAGTTTTCTCCACAATAGAAAGCACACACAAAATAATTGTTTTAAATCGTGAAAAAACTGACTTATCTGAGAAATACAGATTTGTCAGTTATAGCAAGTTTAAGTGGCTCAGCTGGTAAAGAATCCTCCTGCAATGTGGGAAACCTGGGTTCGATCCCTAGGTTGGGAAGATCCTCTGGAGGAGGGCGTGGCAACCCACTCTAGTATTCTTACCTGGAGAATCCCCATGGACAGAGGAGCCTGGTGGGCTCCAGTCCTTAAGGTTGCAGAGAGTCAGACATGACTGAGAGCCTAAGCACAGCACAATGAGTTTAAGGGATACCTTTGGAAACATGCTGAGACTCTATCCATTGACATCACGATGTCTTTTCGTTTCTCATGGCAGCCTGTAGGTTTGTCAGATTATCTACTGACTTCTGCTCTAAATCTATATTCAGCAAGGATTCCCTCCCAGAAGGAAAGCTATGCATTTTTTAAAAAATGAAGAGAATGTGTAATATCTGAAAAGTCTTTGTTAAACATCATTGGCTGTTCCAAAATCATGCTTACCTGCTTGCTTTTCTAGTTCTATTAAGAGTAAAGACAAGCTCCTTTATGCCTCAAATGAGCTACAATAGGATAGGATGGTAGGATATTGCCCTGAAATCTGGATCATGGAAGAAGGGAGTTAGGATGAGGTGACCTACTGACCCTCCATCTTTGCTCAGAGGAAGCAATCAAAAGGGGGAACACAGGCCTTCCTCTGCAGTACTGAAGGAGGCTTTGCTGTAGGTACTAGGTGCCCCTGCTTTCAGCTATGCCAGAGCCAAGCGAGCTGCTCACAGTCTGGAGTCCAGGCCCATCTGGATAAATGAAGAGCACACACTTTAGGCAGAGGAACAGAGTAGAGAAGGAACTGTCCTGCGGCCTGGCCTTGTATTCCCTAGGGAGCAAAAGAATTTAAATGACATTGATTGATCTCCTGTCCCTAACAACCAAATCACTAAGGTTAAATAAATCTGATTAAGTGCTGGCCCAGACTGGGGTGGCTTCTCTGGCTTCCCTGGTTTAGCACTTTTAAAAACTGGCCACCACAGTATTCTGTGGAGTGTTGTTTATCCAGCATTGTGGAGTACAAGAGAACTATCCTCAGTCATTTCACCCAGATGTAACTTACATGTACCCACCTGAGTGGGTATTGGTGGAGCATGAGAATGGCCCCAAATCCTGCTCAAAGAAACTTCACTGTAAGGCATATTCAGAAAGTAAAGTATAGAAAAACTCTAAATATTAGGAGATTTCATTTATTCATGGTAACTGTATCAGAGGAATCCTGAATTATTGGGCTGATAAAAAAATACTCCATTCCTCTTTGCAAAATGCAGAGAACAAATAATTTTACACAAACCTTAGAAAGCCACATTGCACAAAGGAACAGGTGACCAGAAGGCCACTTGCTTCTGGCAGTTTCCTTAGACAAATTTGTAAAACAAGTTACAGCCGACTCAACAACCAAAGGCTCTGGTCTTGTTTTAAACCTTTCTTCTCTGGAACTGGCCTTTTGCCTAGCTTCCTCTTTGGACCTAAACTATTCTATGTCTCTATTTTCCTCTTCTAGATGAAGAACAGCCGTTTTCTGTTCAGATACGATGTGCTCTTGTGAGAATGAAACTAATAATGTTTCAGCAACCTTCAGAGACTTCAAGGTTCCCACCATATCAGTTTCAAACTCCTTTGTCATGCTTGGGGACCCTCCACTATCGTCAAACACATAGTCTTTTGCCATGCGTGCATTCCATGCCTCTGTTGATTTTGTTCATCTCATCTGAAATTACCTTCTGCTCCTCAGGTTCTAGCTGACATTTCGGCTTAGTTTAAGTTCTGCCTCCCCTGAGAAGACATCATTGTTTCTTTTCAGCCTTCCTGAATGCATTTAATCAGTCTGCACACCATGTGCACACTGCCCTGCATTATTCACTGTTGCTTCAGAGGTGCAAATTATATCTCCCGGCTAGTGGCTAAGCACCACTTGTCACTTTACTTTTCACCCCCCAAACCTAGCTACTCATAAGGATACTTGGTTCTTACTACAAGAGAGATGTTTCTGACAGTTAGAAATGCACCAGATAGAATGTGGTCTCCCAGGACATAGTGAATTCCTTGTCACTGCAGGATATCAATACCAGACCACTTGAAAGGACCTTCCTTAGTGGACAGGTGGTCGTTTGTGTTTTATACATTTTTGATGAATGAATAAATGTAGGGTACTGGAAAAGAAATCCAAACATCCAGTTGGGTGTCTTTCAGATTTCTATCAGATTTCTTTAATGTTGAGCTTATATTATTCTGTAAAATGGTTGTTCTCTAAGAAATAAGCATTTGTTACATTCATGGAAATATTTTCTCATTTGAAAATTATTTCATATGCATCACTCATTTGATTTTAGCAAACTTGTGAGAGGTGTGAATCTTCTCAGTTATCTAACTGGTATACATGAAGATAATGATGGAATCCTAGCAAGGTTGTGCAGAAAATACATGAGAGAAGAGAGACACAAATAACCAGAACTCACTGTTCTCCATGCTCTGATATTAAGCCAGTTAGTGGAACAGGGAGGATTTGGGAGAGAGGTCAGTATTTTATGGATAAAATAATCCACAGTAGAACTTACTCTTTTGGTGTGGGTCTGACCTCCCCATTTGTGCTTGGGTCTGTTGAATTTTTAGAAAATATTTATTGAGGTATAGTTGATTTACAATATTATACAAGTTTCAGATGTATAGCAGTGATTCACAATTTTTAAAGATTATATTCCTTTTATAGTTATTATAAAACATTAACTATATTCCCTGCCTTGTTTAATATAATCTTTGTAGCTTATTTATTGGTGCTTCCCTGGTAGCTCAGCTGGTAAAGAATCTGCCTGCAATGCAGGAGACCCTGGTTTGAGTCCTGGGTTGGGAAGATACCCTGGAGAAGCTTTAGGCTACCCACTCCAGTATTCTTGGGCTTTCCTGGTGGCTTAGATGGTGAAGAATCTGCCTGCAAGATTCTGGGTTCGATCTCTGGGTTGGGAAGATCCCCTTGAGGAGGGCATGGCAATCCACTCCAGTATTCTGGCCTGAAGAATCCCCATGGACAGAGGAGCCTGGCAGGCTACAGTCCATGGGGTCACAAAAAGTCAGACACAACTGAGTGACTAAGCACACAGCACAGCTTATTTATTCTATACATAGGATTTTTTACCTCTTAATTCACTACCCTATCTTTCTCCTCCCCAATTCCCTCTTCTCACTGGTAATCACAAGTTTTGAACTACCCATTAAGTCAGAACTCTACGTAGCAGTGATCGATTTCACTCTTGATCAGAGAAGTTAGAACTGCATTTGGGTGAACATTTTTAGCTGAATTGTAGTTGCTATTTTGTTGCTTAGTGATAGAGTCTAAAAAGCTCAGAAAATTAGAAAATTCTAAACTGTGGGTCTTTTGAGGGTGTACATATTTGGAATTTATTTCCTGCTTTGGAAATGATATTTTAATGGAATGGTTTATGGTTACATCATCATATAATAAAGGATGTTTATTTTAAAAGTAAAATGTGTTGAAGGCCTGAGGTAAAACCGTGTAGTATTTTGCTATGCCTTCCTGTAAAGCATGACAGTATAATATCAATTCAGCAACAAAATTATCAGTCATATATTATGTGCAAATTGTAAAACTCTTGAAGAGGCTACCCTGAAAACACCTGGGCAGCATCATAAATGTGAAGTAGGGGAGTGACCAGTTGATCAGTGTGTATGATGTGTGATTGTTTTTGTTTTCTATTACTGCCCAACAAATTATCACAAATTTAGCAGGTTAAAACAACATATTTATTGTCTCACAGTTTCTGTGAGTCAGGAGTTTGGGCACATCTTAGCTGGGTTCTCTGCTTTGGATCAGACAAGGCTGCAGTCAAAGTATTAGTTGGCTTGTGTTGCTTTCTAGAGCTCAGAGCCCTCTTTCAAGCTCTCAGGTTGTAGACAGAATTCAGTTCCTTGTGGTTGTAAGACTGAAATCCCCATTCTGTAGCTGACTCTCACATGGGGTCTGCTCTCTGCTCCCAGAGGCCACTCCGTTCCTTGCTACATAGTCCTCTCATAGGCCTTCTCAGTGTGGCAGCTTTGGGCTTCAAGCTAGCAGCAGAATTCTGACTTCCTCTATGACTTACAGACCCTCTTTTAAAGGGCTTATCTTATATTCTGTGTGTGCACATAACTAGTGTCTGACTCTCTGCGACCTTATGGACTGTATGTAGCCCACTAGGCTCCTCTGTCCATGGAATTTCCCAGATGAGAATACTGGAGTGGGTTGCCATTTCTTACTCCTTGCTGCATAACATGATCTAATAATAGAAGTAAAATCCTGTCATAATCACAGGTGTTGTTCACACTAAAGGAGGGGATTATATAAGACATGCACATCAGTGGTGGGAATTCTGGGACCTCCTTAGAACTTTGCCTATCTCACTGGGCAGTTAAGAAAGCAAAAACACTATTTGTTAGGGATTGGGATGGGGTTATGGGAGGGTATTTTTTTCCCAACACCAATTCTTTTACACAAGCTGGGTACAGTGTAATGTAATGTGTTAGTAGCTCAGTCATGTCAGACAGACTCTTTTTGACCCCATGGACTGTAGCCTGTCAGGTTCCTCTGTCTATGGAATTCTCCAGGCAGGAATACTGGAGTGGGTTACCATTCTCTTCTCCAAGGCATCCTCACAACCCAGGGATTGAACCTTGGTCTCCTGCCCTGCAGGGAGATTCTTTACTGTCTGAGCCACCAGTCTGACAAACTGGATGTGCTGTAGTTGAATCCTGACACTACCTACCTGGAGTTAACATTAGATCTCAGGTAAGGTCTCAGTCTCACTAGACTGCTCTCACCTTGGATGCCAGCTGCAAGTTCAGAAGTCTTCCTGTACTTCTGCCTGGAGAACTACAAACTATTAGGGGTTCCCATCACCACCCTCTTGGGTTCAGGAATTCACTAGAATGACTCACAGAACTCAGGAAGGCACTGTGTGTATGAATACTGTTTTAATATCAAGGATTCAAATGAACAGCCAGGTGAAGAGAAATAGGGCAGCAGGGTCTGCGTAGTCCAGGGCAGAGTACTCCAGGCTCTCTCTGGGTGCACCATTCTGCCATTATATTGTTGTATCCACCATCCTGAAAGCTTCCTGAACTTTCTTGTTCCAGAGCTTTTATGTGAAGCTTCATTATGTAGGTGTTATGGACTGAATGTGTCCCTCCAAATTCATATGTGAAAGCCTTAAGTCCTAATGTGATGGTATTTGGAGATGGGAGATAATTAGGGTTAGATTAGATCATGGGAGTAGGGGGAACATAATGGGATTAGTGGCTTTATAAGAAGAGGACAGAGAAGTTTCTCTGTATGTTCATGCACCAAGGAAAGGCTGTGTGAAGACATACAAGGTGGTCATTTACAAGCCATAAAGAGGGCCTTCAGTAGTAATGGAATCAGCTAGCACCTTGATCTTGGGTTTCTAGCCTTTAGAACCCTAAGAAATAAATTTCTGTTGTTTAAGCCACCTAGTATCTGGCATGTTGTTATGGCAGCTTGAACAAGCTAAGAGGGTAGGTATGGTTGATGACATTGTTGGCCCCATGACTGAGCTCCGTCTCCAGCCCCTGTCCCTCCTGAGGACTTCCTTGGTAGAGTAGGGTTGCAAGATCCAACCATGTCATCAGGTGGTGGTTTCCTCTAGTGACTGCCCCTCCCCCTCATCTTGAAGTTATGTAGGCTCCTTCCCATGAACCATCTCATTAGCATAAGCTCAGGTATGGTCAAGGGAGTCCCTTAGGAATAACAAAAAACACTCTTTCACTCAGGAAATCTCAAGGGTTTTGGGAGCTCTGTGCCGGTTACTAGGGACAAAGACCAAATATATTCTCTATTATACCACAGAGGGTATTACCTTCTTTGTGTACCAGAAATTTGACAGAAAGTGTCAGTTTGGCTCCACCAATTCAGATACTTCTTAGCAACACCTGGAAAGGTTAGTAAGCCTATATATATTCATTAGCAAATACACTATACATAGTGTATATATAGTGTATTATATATAGTATATATTTAAGCTACTATATATATATATTTAATCTATGTATATCTACACATTGAATAGCTGTGATTTTGTTTAACACAAAATTTCTCCACTCAAGGAAATGGTTAACCAGTGTTACTAAGGGGATAACACTTTCCTTGTTTTGTTCTAAATTTTCTTCCTCAATACATTCATGGTTATTCCTGATCTAATACCAGGCTACCTCTGACATGAATCCATGGTAGATTGGAAGTCTCCTTTGGGTGCAAGGACTGATGAAGGACCTCTGGAGAAGTGTTAGCCTGCCTGGATGTACCTGCATTATGTTGAAGCTTTGTGGACGCGCCTTCAGCACCTGGGAGTGTCTTTTGTCCATGTCATATTTATAACTGCATTCCTAGCCAGTGCTGAAACTGAGGCAAATTACATCAGCTGATGCCTGCTGATATTTAATAAGAACTGCTTTATTCCTCACTGTTATTTTAGTGGGATTTTATAATCTATTTTTTGCTTTGAGAACAAGAAGGGTAATCTTCATGCAGAGAAATGCTTCCAAAAGTTTTCACCATTTTCCTTCAGATATGTCCATATTGCACTCTCAAATGTGTCCCTTGGCTGCAGCTGTGTTTGTCGTCATTTCATTTCCATATGTGCTTGTGCTATAGATGTAAACTGCTTTAAATTGTTCCTCAACTGTTCTTCAGTGACTTAACACAACTTTGAACTGACTCTGTGTGTACGGAATGATGAGTGTCTTTTTCATCCTTGAGCATTATCAGGCAAGTAAGCAGTGCCTGTTAAAGGATGTCAGAAAGGCCCGGGTAATTGTCAGGGGCAAGAAAGGAGAGAAAGAAGGGGGAGGAAGAGAAAGGGAAGGAAGAGAAAGGGAAAGAAAAGAAAGTATAGAGCAAAAGGAGAGAAAAAGAAACTAGTCTACCTTGTAGCAGAGGACCAAAATGCCCCCCAAACCATCCAGATAAACCCCAAGTTACTCTAGGTGACAATCATTGATGACACCTATTTGAAACATAGTTTTAAAAGTAATTTAGATTTCTGAGGTGTTCTCTTTTAGAAGTAGCCTACACAGGGTTCCAGATGAGCTCATGAAAGACCAGGAACCTAGACGGGACCACATGAGGCAGAGAAACTTGGAAGAGTAAGAAGTGAGGTGTGGGAAGCCTGGAAAAGATGGCAGGGTTGGGTGCAAGACAGTCTTGGTTGTGGTTTATGGGGCTCCTTGCTTTAGGGCTCAGAGTGAGCAGTGACAGAGCAGGATAGAGAAGTGCCTCCTGACCCCGTTGTGAAGCACACTGATCTCTGAGGCCCAGACCATGAAGGAGGGCAGCACATCTGATTATGTGACTCTGACAAAATGTCAGAGAAATGAAAATAAATGGCTGAACAGTCCCCGGAGGGATAAAGAGTTCAGTTATTAAGCTCCCCGACCAGAAACATTGCGATTTAGTCATCTAGAATGATTTTATTCCATCGTCTATTATGAGCTGCACCACATAAATCTGTGTTTTATTGCTGGAGTGAGATGCTGGAGAATTTCAAGATTACTTTTGGCACTGTCTGAGTCGGCTTACTGCTGTGCCGACAAGTGCTTGTGGAAAATTAGCAGCAATGATATTAATCACCTTCTTTGGGGCTCTCCGCCCCCACCCCCCACTCTGTTAGAGCTTTGTTTTTGTCCTTCTTTGAAAACAAGAAACGAAAGAACAAAACCCAACCTGGGCCCTGCAACTCTTTAAAACACAAGTATATCAGGTGGAGTTAGAGAGCAGTAGTTGGAAGGAGAGCTGGTTGTCAGGAGCTGGGATGGTGGGTGGGAGGAGTGAGGTATCATTTGTATGATGCTGTTGCTATGTCACATCTTATGCCTGGAATTCTCTGGGCTGTGGCTCTTGGGAAAAGGAAGTAAAACAAAGAGAAGTGGTGTCGAGAAAAAGAGTATGGCCAGTTTTCTCTGATCAGCATATTCAACTGGTACATTACAAGAGTGTAAAGGAAGGTGAGAAATAGGAAGTGGATGGGTGAGGGGTTTGAACACACAGATACACAAACCCAGATACACGCATTCATTCACTTAAGGGCTATAAGAAGGCAGTTTAATTGGGGGCCAACTGTATGAACAATTGATGCCCTTATTCTCTCTCCCACAAACACTCTCCTTTCAAAAGCTGATTTAATTTCTCTCCTCTACTACTGCTACCTCCTAGTCAATTTTTTTTCATAATCTCAATTTTATTCCTTTTTCCTAAATTATCTCTGCAAGGATGCTCTTCCTGCCTCTGCTTTTGGGCAACTTCATCTATTTGGCTGGTTTCCGGTGTCATCTCTCTGACTTCCAGTGTATATCCTAAGCTCTGCTTTCTCAAGCAGGAATAGGTGTCACAGATAAGCCCTGGGTGAAACAGAAGGAGCTAAGACAAAACAGAGCTTGACCTTATAGTTATGAACCTGGGTTTGTGAGGGGCAGGATGCTGGTGAGCTATGTATAGGAATAACAGGCTGGGTTTTTCCCGATGTTCTGGTGTCTGAATATGCTTGATCTGGTCTGATCAAATTAAACAAGGTAGGGCCTGGTGGGGACTTCATATGGGGGCTCATGACATTCTGTGCTTAGAAAACAAGTGCAGGTTAGTGATCAGTGTGTGCCTGGGAATCAGGATGCTTGGATTCATCTGACTCTACCACATACTCGGCTGTGTGCTCCAGCACAAGCCCTCTACATCTTTCTGTCCTTTAAATGCAAAAGAGAGTCACAATCGGCTCACTCCCCTACAGTTGCCATGAGGATTAAATGAGATAATGCATGTAAAATGCTGAGCCCTGCACAAAGTAAGGACTCACTAAATCTTAGCTCTTGCAAGTCATTTGGCTTGTTTCCCTTCCTAAAGAAAGAAGAACGTCTTTTCCAAGAAATCTGTGACAGAAAGCAAAAGGCATTAATGTGGAAAGCTCGCTCTTTGGTGAAATAAAATGCTGCCCCCAGGTCTAGGGCTTTGTGACGGGTTCCTTTCCTGCTCATTATGAATAGGTTGATGAGAAGTAGATGGGTTAAAGATGAGTGAAAAGCTTTGTGATGGAGTTTATCCTGTTTTCTGGGCCCAGCTCTCAGAAAGCTGATTAAATGAGGCCGGGGCTGTGCAGGCTGCCCTACTTATGGCTTTTGTCAGCACTTCTTTTGTAGATTCTAATTTCCAGGGCCTAGAAATGGCTGTGTTGAAAATATTCTCTGAGGGCTTGCGCTTGGTGTGGAAGATCTTTATCAGGCACCAAATAATCTTGTCAAGTTTTAAAAGAGGAAGCGAGAAAGAAAGGAAAAGACTGTTGGCAAGGGAGGATGAAAGAGGAAGACAGCGAAAGAGCAAAGAGAACTGAAGAGGTAGAAAGGCGAGGGAAAAAGAGGGAGAGAACAGATTCTTTTAAGAGTTTCTAAGACTTGTACTTTAAAATAGCTCCTCTATGTCAGGTATTTCTCCCTTTTATAACATCCTTATCCAGGCCCTGTGCTGTTATAATTAATTGGAAAGAGCTACACCACAGAGCTTCCTGCTGCTGGGCTGTCACGAAGGCGTGTTCCCTCTTCCCATAAGCTGAACTCGCCATCGGTTGCCTGCCCTTCATTCCTGCCAGCATGCTCACCATATTGCTTTCCCATCAAAGAGCTGCATCAACGTGGTCTCTGGCATCTTTCAAATTTGGGGCCAGTGTTGGTTTCCTGGAAGGATCTTTGCTTCCCTTCCTGGAGGCTACTGAGTGGGCTTGGAATTAAAGGTGAGACACAGATAAGAATCCTCAAAGGGAAATAAGGCCACAGTGAAGTCTCACTGTCTGAATACCCACCCCGGAATTGTGAAATGTTGGGGGCCTTGAGCATGAGGAGACCCACTTGCTATGGCAGAATCTGTGGTGATGACTTGAGAGGGTCGGGGGTTGGAGTCACCTGGCTGGTGCAAGCATGCACAAGAGGGATGTGAGTACTGGTGCCTCCACCCCTACAGGAAAGTGGGGGTTCTCATCCCATCTCACTGGGATGCCCTCTCCTGCTCTGAGAGCTCTGGATGTGGGTAATCAGTAATACACGGAGAGGAGCCTCATCCTGGAGCTCCCTCTCCCCTTCATTGTCTGCTCCAGCTCTCTCCACACTGGAAGTGGTACCCATGAGAAAGATGCCTGGAGGACGGACTGCATGGGACTACTTTCCTTGCCAAGCCCCACGGTAACACTGTAGAGTAATAAGATTTGTACAAACTCAAAAGTACAGAGAGAGGAACAAAGGGCACAGTGAAGGAAACTTTCCATGTATTTTAGGAAGCTGGAATGTAGAGACTGCTGACGGATTCAACAAAGTGGAGTTGGTGGCCACTTAGTGTCACTTGGTCCTGTGGAACGTCTGAAAATCTCGTAGGATCTGTTCGGTGGGTAAAGTAGAAATCTGTAATTAGGAACACTTATGGAAAGTCTGAGTATAGGGCAGTCTAATCCTAAGTGTCTTTCCCTTATACAGCTAGGCTGTCACTTTTCTGAGTACGAGGGTGGTGGTAATGAAACTCAGAGCTGAAGATGGAGGAATTTAATGAAAACACACACAGAATCATAGAACACCCTCAGCCTCACTGTTTCCCACAGAACTTTTCCAGATATATTAATAGTTATAGGCAGGGGGTTGGATGAGGCTCAGCTCTGAGTTTCAAAGAGTTTGGGATCCCACCAAATATAGGAGCCAGTTTACGAGATGTTCATCCTCTGGTAAAAATTGTAAGTTGACAAGTCTCATGCATATACACTGTATTTCCAGTCAGCTTTTAGTAATTCATTTCTAAATCTGAATGGCCAAGCAACAAACACAAGATACTTGATGGGAGTCATTCAGTCTATACTAAAGAAACCAAAACTAGGAAGGAACCTAGAATCTCCTTCCACCAAGAAAAAGAGAATGCAGAGAGCAAAATGAGGTCTAAAATATTCATAATTATATTCTAAGAGAGATGGAATAAATATTTTTGGGTGGTGTTCAGCCATTAAAGCTGACATTTGAGGCTTCATTTGCCGGCTTCATCTGCTTCAACTTCATCTGAATCCTAGGGGAGGTCCCTTCATCTAACCCCTAACCTTTGACCTTATGGTTTAGGTGAATCCTAAAACTGATACAGAAGCCAGATCAGAGTTATTAATGAGAGCTCCTCAGTTGCCAAAGGTCAGGGAAAAGCCGGGCTGGGGAACGCAGTGGGGACCTGTGGCCACGGAGGAGGCTGCTTTTCCAGAGCCTGGGTGGTGGCTCCACCTTTGAGGAACTGGCTCCACTGAGTGGACTCTGACAGCTCAGCCACTGCAGGAGGACTACTGCCCACCTCACAAAGCTGGTGCTGGCACAGAGGATGCTTCACGGAGGGAGGAGGGTGGGGGAAGTCTTTCAGGTGCTGACCACTTCCAGAAAACCAGGAGGAATGCTGGAAATTCCTCCTTCCTGCAGGAGGCCGTATAAAAGAGGAGGCAAAGATGGTTTTCTGCTTCTGTTTCTTCTCCATGCTGGTATGTAACTTGATGGATTGGGTTCTTCAGTGGACAGAGACCTTCTCCTCTGGGGAGGTGTGGGCAAAGTGGGGAAGAGGAACCCTAAAAAAGTTTGTTTGAATATTATTCTCTGCCTTGGAGAGGGACATGTAAACTGGCTCCTCTAGAGACCCTGGAATGCAAATGAGGACCATGGGGGATTTTTCCTCTCCCACCAACAAGTAATCGTGTAAAGGCAATACAGTGACTAATCATTGGTAGAAGAGCGCTGGGAAGAGGAACCTCTGGGGATTTTGACCCAAGCAATCTGGATGAGAAGGCCAACCCTTCGTCTATTTGATAGCCTGGAATACCAGACCACCTGACCTGCCTCTTGAGAAATCTGTATGCAGGCCAGGAAACAACAGTTAGAACTGGACATGGAACAAACAGACTGGTTCCAAAGAGGAAAAGGAGTACGTTAAGGCTGTATATTGTCACCCTGCTTATTTAACTTCTATGCAGAGTACATCATGAGAAACGCTGGACTGGAAGAAACACAAGCTGGAATCAAGATTGCCGGGAGAAATATCAATAAGCTCAGATATGCAGATGACACCACCCTTGTGGCAGAAAGTGAAGAGGAACTAAAAAGCCTCTTGATGAAAGTAAAAGAGGAGAGTGAAAAAGTTGGCTTAAAGCTCAACATTCAGAAAATGAAGATCATGGCATCTGGTCCATCACTTCATGGGAAATGGATGGGGAAACTGGAAACGGTGTCAGACTTTATTTTTTGGGGCTCCAAAATCACTGCAGATGGTGACTGCAGCATGAAATTAAAAGACTCTTACTCCTTGGAAGAAAAGCGATGACCAAGCTAGATAGTATATTCAAAAGCAGAGACATTACTTTGCCGACTAAGGTCCGTCTAGTCAAGGCTACGGTTTTTCCTGTGGTCATGTATGGATGTGAGAGTTGGACTGTGAAGAAGGATGAGCGCCGAAGAATTGATGCTTTTGAACTGTGGTGTTGGAGAAGACTCTTGAGAGTCCCTTGGACTGCAAGGAGATCCAACCAGTCCATTCTGAAGGAGATCAGCCCTGGGATTTCTTTGGAAGGAATGATGCTAAAGCTGAAGCTCCAATACTTTGGCCACCTCATGTGAAGAGTTGACTCATTGGAAAAGACTCTGATGCTGGGAGGGATTGGGGGCAGGAGGAGAAGGGGACGACCGAGGATGAGATGGCTGGATGGCATCACCGACTCGATGGACGTGAGTCTGAGTGAACTCCAGGAGTTGGTGATGGACAGGGAGGCCTGGCGTGCTGTGATTCATGAGGTCGCAAAGAGTCGGACATGACTGAGCAACTGAACTGAAACTGAACTGAACATCAGTACATCATGCTAAATGTCAGGCTGGATGAAGCACAAGCTGGAATCAAGACTGCTGGGAGAAATACCAATAACCTCAGATACGCAGATGACACCACCCTTATGGCAGAAAGTGAAGAACTAAAGAGCCTGTTGATGAAAGTGAAAAAGGAGAGTGAAAAAGTTGGCTTAAAACTCAACATTCAGAGAACTAAGACCATGGCATCTGGTCCCATCACTTCATGGCAAATAGGTGGGGAAACAATGGAAGCAGTGAGAGATTTTATTTTTGGGGGCTCCAAAATCACTGCAGATGGTGATTACAGCCATGAAGTTAAAAGATGCTTGCTCCTTGGAAGAAAAGTTATGACCAACCTAGAAAACTTATTAAAAAAGCAGAGACATTACTTTTCCAACAAAGCCCTGTCTAGTCAAAGCTATGATTTTTCCAGTAGTCATGTATGGATGTGAGACTTGGACTCTAAAGAAAGCTGAGTGCCGAAGAATTGATGCTTTTGAACGGTGGTGTTTGAGAAGACTCTTGAGAGTCCCTTGGACTGCAAGGAGATCCAACCAGTCCATCCTAGAGGAGATCAGTCCTGGATATTCATTAGAAGGACAGATGCTGAAGCTGCAATACTTTGGCCACCTGATGGGAAGAACCGACTCAGTGGAAAAGATCCTGATGCTGGGAAAGATTGAAGGCAGGAGGAGAAGGGGATGACAGAGGATGAAATGGTTGTATGGCATCACTGACATGATGGACATGAGTTTGAGTAGGCTCCAGGAGTTGGTGATGGACAGGGAAGCCTGGCGTGCAGTTCATGGGGCTGCAGAGTCCAACACGACTGAGTGACTGAACTGAATGTCAGTATTAACAAGATAAGCCACCAGAGTTAGGAACTAGCATAGGTTCCTAAAGAGTCAGAAAAACCTATCCCTATTTCAGCTCTTCCAACTTGGCTTTGCAACTCTGAGAAAGTCAATGGCTTCTCTAAGCCTTAGTTTCCCCATGTGTCAATTGTTTCTTGGAATTGTTACAAAAGTAAAATGGGAATTCATTTACCCCACTCATTTGACAAGTCTTAACTCCAAAATTTTTGGCACCTACCATGTGTCAGGTGCTATGCTATGGATATAATTAAAGAACTTGGCACTCGTAGTAGTTAACACATGTTAGTCTCTCCTCTCAGACTATTCCAGTTCTTTCACTATCCAGCAGTCCCAGTTACAGCCTCATGAATTCAGAGCTTCAGTGTAGGGCTGGCTGTTTAGAGAGAGGGAGAAAGTCACTGTAGATCATCATTCATCCTCTGGCTAGGCTAGACTTGCATTAGGAGTGTTGTGTCACTATTTCCATCCATCAGAGCTGTCTGCATTGGTTTAACAGTTCTGAATCCTGAAGCCTTCTACCTAGCAGCAGCCATTTCCTCCTGGCCTTCCCAGCCCCAGCAGCTCTAAGCAGGGCTCAGCTCCATCTTGAGGATGCTGTTTATGGTTGCAGGAGGCCCTTTGGTGTCTGTGGCCTTTGCACTGTGGATGACAGGAGCTGAGGTCACCTCCTTTTCTCAGAGGGGAAATGGTCTGATGAGGCACCCTGAGTCACAGGGTAGGCCACTGTCTGCTTACAACTTGACAGAATGCAATTGAGTAAGGATGACTAGCCACTTAACGGATGTTAATTATGGCTCGCAGCATCCCTGTAGGTCAGGGGACAGGAGGACTCTGATGTCAGGGCTGACATGCTGTGGCTGGCGGCAGGCTGGCACTTATATTTGACGAGGGTTGTGGCTAGTTTAGCACAGCCACAGGGACCCAGATGTAAAGTACAAGATTGACTTGTCTGACGTGTAGAGGGGCAGTCCACTGTTACACTCTCCTCTTCAGTTAAATTTTCAGCATGTGCTTCTGCCTTTGTTTCTTCCATCCCATGCCCACATACCCAGAACCCGTTCAAACCAGGACTCACAAGATGCATTGTCCAGTTTCTGAGCTCCCCCTTCCTTGATGGAAATAAAACCATTAACTCTGGAGAGCGTGGATCAACCTCAGTCCTCCTTTGCCAAATCCCTGCGCTGTAACTTTGCAATGCTTTTAACTATAGAGGCAGATGGAAAAACACAAGAGTAATTAATGTTATTATAAATTAGAGAAGCACATGGAAGTCCTCTTAATGCTAACCTCCGGTTTCTACAATAAAGCAGAGCTGTGTATAGGCTTCTATGCAGTGCATAATTTTAAAGCATCATCTTCTAAGCGCTCATTAGTTCCGTTTTAGCCAAGGTGGCATATGGAAGGTGTCAGTTGTGAATATTTATTGGGATTGAAATGGACTCTTAAGAGGTGAATGCTGAGGGGAAGCATCTTGTGATATTAATAGAGCCCATATATGTCACCCAGAGATGACTGATGGGCTGGCCCTTCCCTTCTCCAGGAGCTGGGGAATGGTTCCCTCTGGGACCAGAGCAGAACAATGTGAGTTGTAACCATCCTGCATCCTCTCCAGCTGTTTGGACTTGAGGGATATTTGAATTAAAGTACAGATTGGGGAAAAGTTACCTGGCAGAGAAGATAAGAGGCAAGGCTTCTCTCCCATGTAAGTGAGGAGTTTGACATCACTGAGAGAGCCATCAGCCTTGGCAGCGCCCATGGGACGCACTTGGCCTCTCTCCATTTCTGTGGAAAATCCATCAACATAAAAGCGGTCTCGTTTCAGAAAGAGTGCTCTGGAGGTGACCACAGTTGAGCCAAAGGAAGAGCTTTCAATTTTGATTTCACAAATACATGGAAGCAGCCAAAGACACTGAAGGTGCCTTAGACTTGCTCTGAAGTTTAAAAATAGCTTCAATGAGAATCTCTAATGTATGTACAAGTATAGTTAAATAGCAATTAATACATAATACACTGTATCTATTGATAAAAGCATTCAACTTTTAAAATTAAGATATAATTTATATACAGTAAAATCCACCTTTTTTAGGGATACAGTTCTGTGAGTTTTGACAAATGCATACAGTCATGTAACTAAGACTCAGCCCAAATATACAATAGTCTCATCACCTCCCACCCCCCAGATTTCAATGGGCCCTTTGTAGTTAATTCCTCAGCCCCTGACAACTACTGATTTGATTTTCATCTATGCTTTTGCTCTTCTAGAATGCCATAAAAGTGTCATATGTATTATGTAGCCTTTTTAGTCTGGTTGTTTTTCACTTAACAGTAAAACACTGTTTCACTTAATACTGCACTTGAAATTCATCCCTGTTGTGTCAGTAATTTGTTCATTTTTATTGCTAAATATTCTGTTCTACCTGGATGTATCAAAGTTTGTTTATCCACTTCCTTGAAGGTGAATATTTAGATTGTTTTCAGCTTTTGGCATTATACATAAAGCTTCCTGTGTGCAGGTTTTCAAATGAATATAGAATTTATTTCACTTGGGTCAGTTTTAAGCTGTGGGATGACTGAACTGTACAGTAAGTACATGTTTCACTTTATAAGAAACTGCCACATGTTTTTCCAAAATGGGTGTACATTTTGTATTTCCACCAAAAGAATGAGATTTCCTAGTCTCCACTCCTTGACAGTACTTATTATCTACTTTTAAAAAACTTAATCATTATATTAGGCATTGAGTGGTATTTCATCATGGTTTTAATTTGCATTGGTAATGACTAATAATATTGAGCATCTTTTCCCATTTTTATTTGCCCTATGTGTATATATATATGTTCTTTAATGGAATATCTGTTCATCTTTTGCCTATTTGATAGTAAGTTGTTTGATAGAAAAAACGGTTTTATTTTTAATTATTACTGTTACTTCTGATTAGGTGTGAGTATTCAACTGTTAGTCTGACTGGCTAAATTATCTTCCCCCGCCGCCAGCCTTTAGCCACCAGAAAGACATGGAGCTAATAGTGTAATAGAGTCGTGTTTTCTCAAAGCCAGACGGCAGAAAACTATATATGGAACATTTTTTTCTGGATGGCTTTGGAAATAAAAAATAACTGCTTCTATTCTCTCTGGAGGCAACTGCTCCCACCCCATGAATGGTGTCATTAAACCAAGTTCCCCTTGTAGGAGAAGAAACAACTATAGATGGCTCTTTTAAGAGGATGACTTGTTTTTCCTAGAGCTATAAGGCACCAGAGGATTATAGGATTCTGGTTTTTAAAATAGCCCTACGATTTCCTTGGGGCAACTATTGATTATTTGTGATTTGAAGTCTTAAATCAAGAAAGGCAACATGCTTCAGATGTCACTTTAAAAAATAAAAAATTTGATGCATCTGTAAGATCTGACATAGCCCTTTTAGATGGAAGATACAAATAGAAGCAACAGCAACACCTGAGTGAAGAAAAAAATCAACAAGACCTTGAACTATTTTTTTGTCTTGGCGGAACATACTTGTAGTGGCCTTCCTTTAGGATTTTTCTCAGCTCCCAGTGTTTTCTTTCTTGAGATCTACCTTCTTTCTCATGTCACTTCTCATCTGCCAGAGACATAAGATTTCAGCAACTATGTTTGTAGTATCTAATCCCACCCACCTCCTTGGCCAAATCACTGTGATCAGATAGTTACCTAATTCAATCCGGGCCAACCAGATATGTAGTACGGATACTGACTTGGACATGTCAGTCTGGGGGACATGGCATTTCTTGCCAATGAACTTGGAGTTCGAGGAGCCCATTTTACAAAAACAAATAAAAATGAGGCTAATTCTTACAAAGTCCAAGATTAAAGACAGACAAGAGGCACTCGTTAGATTCCTGATGGCCCAGGTCTCAATTTCTGCTCCTTCCCTCAGAACCTCTACACTTGAAAACCCTGAAGCACTTCGATATGCTTCTGTTGAGTTCTCTCTTAGATTGAAGCTTGATTTGGCTTCTAATGCTGCAGTCAAGAGAGTCTCATCTGAGGAAGCAGTGGATGATTTTGGCTAAGAAACCATTCTGTCTGACCTGGGATCCTGTGAAGAATTCTGAGTTACAAGTGGCATAAATGCAGGGCTCAATAATGCCAGATGAATGACTGGAGTTGAGAGGGGACAGATATTTTGAAGGTATGTCTTAGTGAAGATATGGAATTGCTTCTTTATTTCAAACTCCAGTCAGGTTCCTAGAATCTTAGCTTTGGAATGGATCTTAGGGGTTATACAGGTAACTTTGTCCCACCTTATACATAGAGAGCAGGAGGTCTTTCTTGAAACTGGCAGATAGCCATCTCTCTAATTATATTAAATCATTTGGTTCAATGCAAGGTCTACACATACCTAGAAAGATACATGCTGTTTTATGTTCTAAAATTCACATTTCTCTCCTCACCCAGAACCTCTTCTAAATATTTTAAGACTGTTATTATTTTTAATACTCTCTTGAGATTCCTGTTATTTACTTCTAAGGCCATTGGTAGATAATGAAGAAACTTTTGCCAGCAGGCATTCCAATTTGGATTTAGAAACACTGATCCAATTTACTTTTTCTTCTTCGTTGTATGTTGATGACTGATGCTCACAATGCCTTAGCTCACATCTTTTGCATGCTGTGCACTCATAGAAAACTCTGTGTGCTTGGGCCACATCATTTTTGACAGTGTGAAAAAGAATTGACTCACACAGACTCCATTTATATCAAAAGAGTCTCACTCTTTGGGGGCTCACACAGATTAATGCTGGGAAGGAAAATAAGGAGGCACCAATAATGGTGCCTGAACATAATAGATGCTCAACCTGTTTGGTGAACTGACTGAATGAATTATTGCTGATCAAGTCAAAACTCTTCCATGTAGAGAAAATTTGTTTAACCCCTTCCTCCCAAACTGGAAAGAAAGCAGCCTTGAAGCTTGTGATTAGATTTCTCTTCCTTCAGGACAACAGCTACTATAGAGCCTGTAAGAATAGGCTCTATATGTACAGTTTGTACCTATGTACAGTTTGTAGCTAGTTTCAAAGTGTCATAGACCAGCTGGGATTGGATGCTCTCAGAACTCCAGAGGTGTTGGGCTGTGTCAGACAGATGAATTATGTAAAGCCTGTTTCCTCTGAGTATTATTAATCATCCTCAAGCAAATGAAGACATGCTAATTAATTTGTGGTGGTTTTTACCTGCAAATGCCACAAGACCTAAACCAAATTAAATCTTCTATTCTCTTTAAGACCAGCACCCCGTTAAACACCCGATGACTCATCCAATTCAATTTGAAAGATGTGGTTCTTTGGAAACTTAGTTTGCCTGCAGTTTCAGATTCCTAAAGTATCTTTCTTGAAAGTGTAGCCGAAAGTTTCATGCATAATGGCTTGGAAAATGAATGGATGGAATTAATTGTGATTTACAGAGGATCCAGCATACCTCTGACTCTGTAGTAGATAATTTACCTGTGTTGTCTCATAGGTAGGTATTATCATTTGAGTTGTGCAAATGATGAAACAGACTCAGAGACTTTATATAAATTTCCTAGGTCATACAACTTAATAGTATTTAGCTAAAACGCAAATGCTAGTCTGACCCTGTAAACCCTACTTTTTCTATTGCACCATGCTTCTTCCAAGGAGAAAAAATCCACTGCACCTATGTATGGTGCATTGCACACTTTGAACTATATTTGAAGAATTAGGGTTTCCTATTTTCTTTCCTCTATTGCAGAAAAGTCTTAGAGAAAAGAGTTGTAGGGTATTCTAATGATTTCCATAGGAAGAGCGTCATGGGTTGTACCCCTCCTTTCTCACTCTCAGCTCCGTGTGTATTCTGATGTTTTTGAACCAGGCCATTTCCTTTTGGTAACAACTAAAATATTATTGCTTGAGGAAGATATACCTTTCATCCATGGCCATGAGTTTGCCAAATGAGCCATGTTTAATGTGCCTCTGAAATAAGTAGTCTCTGAACATCCCAGCAGGACTAAGAAAAAGTATCAGACTCTTAGCTGATCCTAGATGGTTCGCGTGGGATTGCACTGTGCACCTTACATCCTTGTCTAGTTCGGTTTCATGGTTTTCTTCCCCAGTACTACCTAAGTGACTAAAATGAAATTAAAGGTTCATTTTTGGCTATGTTGATTGCTATTACCAGTGTATTTTTCCTTGGCAACTAACTTGCATGCCCACAGTGGTAAAGAATGGTGGCTAGTGCTCCATAGATTGCTTTGGTGTTAAATGGAGTCCTTTAATATATCTCCTGACAGCCAGTCCCATCAAAGATGGATTTGCTTGATTGCCGTCAACTCAGAGCTGTTCACTCCAGAGAAGGATCCAGGAAGCAGGGTCCTGGCCAAAGTGTCTTGGGTCATTTGGGGGAGATTGGCACTTCCTCTCCTTCATGCATGATGGGTGGTCATCCGTCCTCTTTCAAGGACTCAAAGGCGCTAGGACTGCTGTTAGAGTAGGAACTCCATGGAATACTTTACTGATGACAGAGATTATGTAAACTGATGTGCACTTTGCTGCTTTTTGGGATGACCTGAAAATTATCTTCACTCTTATTTTATTCTTCCTAAATTATAGAAATACTTGGGCTTTCAATAAAGATTTCAGAGTAGGGCATCTCTTCTTTTCACTGTTTTAAGCAACAGATGTCCCTATTTTGTCGGAGAGCTGGCGAGATATACAAGAGCGTGTACTCCTGAATCTCCGTCTGTCACTAACTGTGTCACATATGGCAAGTCACATTCTCTCTGGGCCACATTTTTTTTTCTCACCTGTGAAATGGGGTGATTATGTCTGCGTTAGAAGACTGTTCTGAATTAAGATTAAATGTGAATGAAATTAGCACAAAGTCTGGCATACAGAGGATGCTCAAAAATGTTTGTTTTCTTTTTGCTAAATGAATACCATTTCTGTTTATTTCTAGAAGTCCCTAGAACCCTCCCTTATCATCCCTTTACACCACACCCACACACCCACACACACACACACCCACACACATACACCCACCCACACCCACCCACACACACACCCACCTACCCACCCACCCACCCCACTTCTTTTCCAGGCAAACATTTCAATATTGTGTGGTAGTGTTGCAAATTGTAGTCAGCATTATTAAATTAAAATTTTCTTCACATTTCTTCTCTCTCACTGTCCTTCTCCACAATTGAGAATGAGAGAAATGGAAATTAGAATTGTATTGCATATCACTTGATCTTGGCTCTTAATTTAGAACCTCCTTGCATGCACAAATACACATGCACACTCCCCACCTCCACCTGTTACACCTTGTGCTTCTCCTCCTTCCTTTTCAGGTGTCCTCACTGCATATATTTTTCATTGTTGGATGTGTTTTTGCCAGAATCAGAAATAGTGAATGTGTCCTCTCTGGAATGGTATAGTAATGTGTTGGGTAACTGTATCAAAGCCTTATGAAAAATGTGAAAAATGTCCTCCTATCTCATGGGCTAGCTGAATGGGAAAGTGGTAGAGTTGGTGGTGGTAAGAGTGACAAGTGGGAAAAATATTACTGCTTTCTCCAGGAGGAAAGAAGAGAGATAGTTACCAATGGGTAAGTCTTTATTTTCCTACAGACTGGATTGAGTGTGTCAACTATCTCAGAAAGAAAATGAAAGCAAATCCTCCTGCATCCCATGGCTGTTTGTACGGACAATACTAACTTGCTTCACTTTTTGGTAGGCTTTTTCCAGAGGCTTATCTCCTTGCTGAAATAATCTCCCCTGGAGCCATTTCCAAATTTCAAGACTTTGTTCTGACTGTTTTTATGAGCCATTCTTTCATCAGTTCTACCTTCCCCTGGAGTGAAAATATCTGTAGTGCCAGCCAGATTCTTTGTGTGGGTGAGGTGCTCACTTGAGAGCATGGGTGTAGCAGACAATCTCCAAGACTGCCCTAGTGACCCCTGCCTTCTGATATTCACACCCTCATATAGTTCTCTCCTCTAGTCTGCTGCGGTGGAGCTCTGGCACCAACAGAATATGGCAGAAGTGATGGTGTGTCTCTTCTGAGCTTAGGTTATAGAAGAGGCTGCAGCTTCCATTTTGGCCATGCTTATTCCCTCTTGGATTGCTTTCTCTGCAGGGAAGCCAGCTACTATGTTCTGAGCTTCTCCAGAAGCCCTCTGGAGATGCCAGTGTGGTGAGGAGCTGAGGCCTCCAACCAACAGCCATATGACTAAAGCTTCTTTACATTTTATCTTCCAGCCCCAGTCAAGCCTTCAGATGACTGCAGCTCCAGTCAATGGTTTCACAGCAGTCTCATGAGAGACCCTGAGCCAGAGTCACCCAGGTAAGAAACTGTGGGCAAATATGTTTGTTGTTTGAAGATTCAGTTGAAAACTGAGAAGGATATGAGATCTTACATTGTCTGTAAGCTCAATTAGCCTCTAGCAGTTTTATGGACACTAGTAGAAGTCATGGGACTGCTGAGTCAGAGACAAAAGACTTGCATTGTTCACAGCACAGCAGTCAGCATGAGATCGTATCTGCACTGGATCCTCCTGCCCCCTAAGTCCTATGGGGCTTTTGCAGGGATGGGCATGGGTGCCTGCTCCAAACACAGTAGGTTTGACTCATAGCTGAGAAACCACAGCATAGGAGACCTTGATCTTTTATAAGTGAAAGTGAAGTCGCTCGTCATGTCCAACTCTTTGCGACCCGTAAGAGGGCTTCAAAAAAGCTACTCAAACTTTACCTTGGAGGGAGACATTATTTTTATTATACTGGTTGGAAAACAATTCTGGCCTCTTCTCTAGAGGGATGCTGTTTCCATCTTGCAGTGTTGTGTATTATACAAATACCCTGTAGAAGATAATCTGGACCAAAAACTGTCAGTGCCCTTGCTCATAAGGAACACAGTGGATCCACTGGAGACTTGTCTACCAGCAGACATGGGGTTTTGGAGTAAGTTTCTGTGCAGCAGTAGATAGCCAGTGCATGGGATACCTATGTCTGTGTCTTCACCTGTCAGAGCCATTGGACTGATGGTAGATACGGTGGAGTTATTTTTATTTATTTGTTTGGCTAGTTGCAGCCTGTGGGATCTAGTTGCCTGACCAAGAATGGAACCCACCCCCCCTGCATTGGGACCACAGAGTTTTGTGCTCCCCACTAGACCACCAGGGACGTCCCAAGTTGTATTTATGGATAGAGAATACATGTGAGGTCTTTGGCTTTAGTAATAGGTGAAGATACGAGAAAGTCCTCTGATTTTGGAGGGTGATGAATAGAAAGAGGGGGAAAAAGAGATGTTAGGAAGGGGCAAACAGATAGAACTGAATATATTAGATATGCCTAGCTTCCTCTGGCGTTCTTGCCTGGAGAATCCCAGGGACAGGGGAGCCTGGTGGGCTGCCGTCCATTGGGTTGCACAGAGTCAAACATGACTAAAGCGACTTAGCAGCAGCAGCAGCAGCAGCTTCCTCTGGAAATAAATGTTTTACTTGAGAATAGTTAGATTTGTAAAAGGAGATAATTCATGACTTAGTATCTTGTTCTGATTAAAAGAAGTCTTTTCATTATCACTAGTGATGTGGTTTTTTGGGGAATTTGGGGGTGTTGGTAGTGGTTACTTTCACACTATTTCCCCCAGGGAAGTAATAGGAGGGGCAGTTGATTTTGAAGCTATCTATAGAGAGCTAAATTTAGAGAATTCTCTCTGAAAGCTACATGAAAGAAGATACTTAAAAGATTCTTTTTGTTTATTTGTTTTATTCTGTGAAAATGAGGGATCAAATAAAAGGTATCTTGGGCTTTCTGCTATTGGACAATATCTTCTCTTCTCCTTATGAAATCAGTTGACGGAACTCAGAATTGAGAATGATTTTAGGAAATGATAGCCCACTCCAGTATTCTTGCCTGGAGAATTCCATGGAGGGAGGAGCCTTGTAGGCTATACAGTTCATGGGGTCGCAAAGAGTCGGACATGACTGAGCGAGTTCACTTTCATTTTCACTTTAATTTGAAATGAGATTTGGCTTTATGTTTCATTCAGTTTTAAGAATACCAACTTTTAGAAATATTAAGTGATGTTCTTCATGGAGTTATTTTTAGAAATTATAGTACCGTAGCCAAAAGAGAGACAGTTTCCCTTGGCTCATAAGAAAAAGAGGACTTGAGATGCTTAAGAGATAAAATTACTCTAGGCTCCCCCTGGCTGGGATCCATTGACTGGACAAGGCTCAGAGATGCTTTCTTAGATCTCCAGTATGTACATCTTAGCTGGTTATCCAGATGTTCAGCAGAAACTCTCTATAAAGGAACTCAGGGCAAGTTATAACCTTGCTTATATAGCTAGAACAATTTAAGAGCATAGGTTAAATGCCAGCTCTTTAATTCAGTTTGTCTTAGTTTCTTTAAATCTTAAATGAGAACTGTGATGCTAATCTCTTATGATGTTGTAAAGTTTAAATATGTTAAAGGGTACAGACTTTAGCATTGTGCTTTATTTATAATAAATGCTTAATAAATTAAAGTTAATTATTAATCCAAAGATACTAGAAATGTTCCTCCATGGGTTGTATTATGTCATATCAAATGCAGTAAGTCCTGTTGGATGATATCTGGCTCTATCTTATTCTATTTGATTACATTACAGGCCAATTTGTACTTCTTATGTGTACAGAGGTCTTGTTTATATAATGTTAATTATGTGCTTCCTTTCCCTGGCACATGGCAAATTCTCTCAATAAACACTGGCTCTTGATCTTGTCACCTTGATACAAGGAAAATAATAAATCCCACCCAATGACCAAACTTAGCAAAGCCTGGCTATTCTCAAAGGATATTGATTTTAATTTTTTTCTTAAACAGGAAGGTTGTTTATGGAAAATTTTGCTAGAGACTGGAATAATGGGTTCAACCCATTTTGTGTCTAAAACCCATGAAGTTGGTATAAGAGGAGGCCAGGGCTGTGCATTCTGCAGGTATGAGTAGGAATGTGGTGCCCAGAATCATTGCCTTTTGTGGGTCTCCTAGTGGTTCAGGCAGCAGGTATCACCACACACAGTGTTCCTAGGACTTGTCACAGTCTGGAGAAAATCTTGTACCTCTGGCAGCAAGAGCAGGCATTTCATATCCCAGGGGACTCACAATGTTTTGGGGAAGAGACTGAAGATTTGGCAAATGCTGTCAGTTCCCCGGTCACACTCCTTGGTGCCAACTCCTGTGTGTGCCTTCCTTGTGGCTCTGCTGAAATGACCTGCAATTCTTTGCTTAGAGTCATTGCTGGCCATGGGAGTCCTCTCAGCCCAAATCAGGGACAGGTTGGAGGTGTGGTGGAGTTAGCCCTGGGGACAGAGACTTGAAGACTAAATGCCAAGCTCCCTTGCTCCTCAGGTGGGAAAACTCCAAGGTGTCTCCTATACTGCCTTCCAGAATTCCCCAGTGTGGCTGAACCCCATGTGCCCAAGGTGGGGCCATGATGGTGGCTTAATACTCTCTTTATCTGCTTCCTTCTCTCTTCTCTCACTTTTCTCCTCCCTTGACAGTGCTTCTTAGGATCATCTTCCAAACACACTCACATTCTCATCTCAGAACCTGCTTTGGAGAAGAACAGCCTAAAACAAAGAACCCACTCACATTGCGTCACTTCCTCTATCAGCAGTCAGAATGTGTCCTGTGTGTGCTCATTCCCCAGAACACCCCTTCTCTCCATCTCATAGGAAGGAGAGGAAGAACTTGATGTTGGGACTTGATGTTGTAATCATCCACTCTGCAGGTGATTTCAAATTCTTCATCTCATTTATATCTCATTTTAATGCTATGTCATGGTTCCATTTTACAGATGAGGAAATCGAGACCAGAGGCTTGAGTATCTTGATTGAGGTAATAGAGCTTCTAATGGAGGAGCTAGACCTGGATCCCAGGTTTTCTGATTCTGTTCTATAATCTTCTTGTTTCCACACTATTTCTGAAGGTGTGAACAGATCATGGAGGAATAATGTACACCTCTGATTCTGTGTTAGAATTTCTAAAAGAAGCATAAATCACATTATATCATGTCAAAGGTTTCATGTAACAATTAAAATAGAATTCCAACTCCATCTCATGGCCTACCTACACAGTCTTCCATGGCCTGACTTCTCTTTGTTTCTCTGATTTCACCTCTCACCATTCACTCTCTCCCCAATCCTGTTCTGTTCAAACCATCCCTGTGTTTGTGCATACACCAAGTTCATCACACCTGTGGTCTCTGCCCTTTCTGTTTCCTCGGCCTGAATGCTCTTCAGATCTTTGCAGGGCTACCTCCTTCTCAGCCTTCTAGTCTCTAGAAGTGACTTTTAGAGAAGTCCTGACTATCTAAGCTAAAGTGCCTGCTCCCCTTCTTCTGCCCAGCTCCATGCATTCTCTTTCCAGTTTTCCTTTTTCACTCTGTTCAGTACACTTATTTCCTTCTTGCTTGTTTCCTAACTCTTCTAGCCTGTAGGCTGATCGAGGGCAGAGATCTCTAGTTTCGTTCATTACTGTTTTTCCAGGGCCTAGAACAGTGCCTGGCACACAGTTTTTGTCAAATGAATACATAAATAAATTAAGAGGAGGCTATAAATAAAAAATGTTCTGAGCATGTATATGAAAGGACCTTAAAGCATATTTTGTGTATAACTAAGATTTATTTACTTGGCTCTTTGTAATCAGCAGAATTAATATAACTTGAAAGCAAATGCATCTTACTGACATTTTGGAACCTGTGTGCAAGCATTAATACCAATCAATTTAAGTGTGTGTTTCACAGCATGCCATTCGGATGAGAAATGCTGGAAAGGGAGAAAGTGGACAGCTTCTTAGCTTCTTTTTTTCTGGCACATTTAACATCATTCCAGTAAACTGGGCTCTGGGTTTAATTAAAGATTGTTTGAGGTGGGGAGAAAAGGTATGGAGATAGTCTTAACAGTCTTTTACATTTTAGACTTAAATTTAGAAACAACAAAGGATTTTGTGGTTAAAGGCCTCTAATGTTAAGTCCTTGGAAATCTAGTATTTTTTGGCTTTCCTATCTCTTTTATTTTCATATTTGTATTTTTGATCAATGAGTGTTTTAGGGGAAGTGAGAGATAGAAAAATGATATGCCTATGCTTATAATTTTGTTTTGATATTCTTTGCTTTTTTTTGATTATGCAGTTTATCTGTATTCATTAGAAAATTTGAAAAGTAAAGAAATGTAAAATAAGAAAGTAAATATTATATTATCCGTAAGTCTATCCCTTACAAATGACTACCAACATTTTGATGTATTTCATTCCAGGGATTTCATTTCTGGGACTGTGAATATCTAGGGCTTCCTGGTTAGCTCAAATGATAAAGAATCTGCTTGCAATGCAGGAGGCCAGGGTTTGACCCCTGGGTTGGGAAGATCCCCTGGAGAAAAGCATGGCAACCCACTCCAGTATTCTTGCCTGGAGTATTCCATGGACAGAGGAGCTGCATGGGCTACAGTCCATGGGGGTTGCAGAGTCGGACACAAGTGAGTGATTTCAGTCACTCATTTTCACGTGTAATACAGTTCTTCAACTCTAAGATACTATCTATTATGAAGTATAATATTGATTGTTACTATATTACTTTTAAAGGTAAAGATACATTTCTTTTTTTAATAAAAAATGGCAATTATGTACTATTTTCTTCTCACAAAGTTGGAGACTAACTTTCCTTCTCATTCTGAGTCTAAAGTTAGTTCCAAATTTCTTTTGGCCAACCATAGCTGTATGGATCGTCCCTATTACATGCTGCTTCCCATCATGTGTGCATCAAATTGTGACCCCATGACTTCTTTATCTGTGGTCTTGTGTCAAAGTATATTTTAAAATAATTAGATTTATCTGCATTTCTTATGTGGTTAAACTCACAATTTTTTCCTTATTAAATTATACGTCACAAGTTTCTCTTGAAATTCAGCCAGAAGCTTTTACTCATGAATTTTTTGGTATCCAAATAATAGTCTTTCATAATGCATGAATCAGTCACAGCAAACTCTCCCAGCTTTAAAGATTGCATGATATATTTAGAGAGACCAGGCACCGTTCCCATATGCATTGCAAGAAATGACAAATAAGTCACAACTTAATCTATTTGGCAGTTTATAAGTTCTTTTTGATATAAAGTATTAAATGCATCCTAATTAAAAAAAAATCAAGCTGTGAAAAAATATATGCACCATAGAATCAAATATATATGGGATATGTGTGACAATGTGAATGTCTTTATTTAGGCACAGAGTATTTCAACTCTGCTGCACATTAGACTCACATGGATATTAAAAATAAATCTAGGTCAAAATCAAACCATCAGACCTTACAGAGAGGCTAAGGGAGTAGTATTTATTTTAAAAATCCACAAAAATGCAACGCTTCTCAGAAACTCCAATGGGTAGCTAGAATTGAAGACCACTGTTTTAGCAGCTGATATATCAGGGTTACTCTTAGGATAGGAACCGTCTTTGTTTGGCAAAATACCCTGATAAGCAGCCTGGGATAGGAGGCAGGACTCAGAGAGGACTATTGTCTAGAACTTCAGCTACAAAAGAGATAGTTAAGTGGTTGCCTGAAAACATGATAGGATGTAGTGCTCTTAGAGGAGGAGATGTGATGAGGACTAGGAGGGTGAGGAACCATGTGCCCGTCAGTGTGAAGCTGGCTGATCTAACAGGCAAATGATCAGTGGCAGTTCCATGAGGTGGTGGAGGGGGCAGCTGAAAATAATGTAAACAATAGTAATAATGTTCATTTTGAAATGGTTAACATATTATTAAATGGACTTCTCCATCTTTCTTCCAAATACTGGATTCTGTTATACTCTTGAGTGTTCTGTGTGTCTTTCTTTTTCTTGTTGGAAATTGAGGAAGAAAGGAGCTGAGATAAAGACCTCAATTCTGAGCTGGTGCAGGATGAAACAGGAGGATCCTGGAGTTGAGGTGACTGAATATATCACCCTTCAGAAAACCTTAGAAAGGGTTTTGTTTTTTCATGGGGCATAAAATTAGTGGTTTGAACCAATTTAGTTTGATACATAAACCCAGGAATCTTCATGTGCCATGACATTCAACAGAAACAAACATGCCCTCGTCTGCATGCATTCATATTTTAAAATCAGTTGGGATCATACTGCATGCCCAATTTTGTGTCCCGATTTCTTCACTTAATATAATGCCATAAAAATTTCCCATATCATTAATTATTCTGAGAGAGCTTGAATTTTAATTGATAGCCCTTATAATCACACTCTGATTTATTTGAACTTTATTGTATGGGATATTGTGTAGGATAATATGAGTACTCAGAATCTGCAGCCAGATGCTCTGCCTTCTCTCTCCCAGCTGTGTTGCTTTGGTAGGCATTCCCACACCCCGGCTTCTATGCTGACACAATATTTCCCTTTACAAAAGGATTTGGAGTTTCAATGGCTAAAAATTATAATTGTTTGAATTTACGTTTCTTTGATAATTAGTGCATTTAAACTCCATGTCAACTGGTATTAGCATTTTACCAATTTATTCTTCCCAAATCAAAATTTTAGGATGGAAATGTTTTAATTTATTTGAAGGGCTAGTGTCCAGTTGCTCTGTTGACAAAGAAAAGTTGTAAATTATTGTAGAGAAAGCAAATCTGCTGCAGAGGAGTGATGCTGGCTCATCTGCATGATCAAATAAATTATATTCCTACCTTGAGGGAGGTATATAATTTATATAAAGAAATTATACTTTGAAATCAAGTATTCCAGAGTTACTTACCAGGTGGAATCAAACCCATCTGAAAGTTTCCGGAGGAAAATTTAGCCAAGAATCAGGTAGAGAAAGAGTCAGGAGAAGAAAAGCAGAAAACCAGTGAGCTGCCAGTTGCCAGGAGGTTCATATTAGGATCTTATTAGGGAGTGATTTAGAATAACTGAGCATGATCGGCTTCATAATAGTGATAAGCGAAGCACAGGAGGTGCTAGGTACCCAACCTGCCAGACAATCTGGCCAAGTTCACTGGGCTGTGCATGGAAACAGTGGAAAGCAGCTTATACTCAGTCCTAATGGGCACTTCTCAGTGGATCATTTCATTAACAAGATTGGCATAACAATTATAATTGATGTATTTTGGGGTGGGAGGGGGGAGGAGTTTATTGAGAAGAGAACATTATGTTCCTTGCTTTCACTCTTTAAAGAAAAATCAAGATGATGTTTTCTGAGTGCTTCCAAAGCTCCTTTTTGACAAGGTTTGCACATTCCTGTATTAGGCCACTCCAGACTATCTGTGCCCACATCAGGCCACAGAATATTCCCATGCCCCCCTTTGACCTCCCTAGCTAAAAGTCATCTATTCATTTATACCATGTCTGTAGAGACACCCTGATGAAAAAGGGCCATATTTAGTCTGTGAGCCTAGGAATGAAAAAAGATGAGAGAGGAGGAGAGGAATTCACTGCTAAATTTTAGGTGAGAGGGAGTAAAGGAGAAGGGCAATCTAAGGATGGGAAATTTATGAGATGTTAGAAGCAAAATCCTCCCTTCCTCGGTTGGCTAGGCAGCTGGGCTGTGAGTTAAAGGAGGAAGAGATGGTGAATGGACTTCCAGTTCAAAAGGGAGGGCTGAGGGCAATGTGGAAAGCTTTTTAAAGAGAAGGTGGATGGTCTCAGAGAGCCCTGGATACCACTTGACTCTGTTAAAGATACTTGGAGAATATAGATTATGCTTAAAAATAGCAAAGCTGTACAGGTCAGGCTTTGGCTCAGGGGAGAGGTAACAGAAGGGCATTGGTAGAGATCAACAGCCTTGGAAACAAATGCTTTCCAGGCTGTCAAAAGGCATGATCAGAGAATAAGAAATAAAGAGCTTCCAAGGATAGAACTGAAAGCAAAGACTTGAAGGGGAAGGGGGTTGGGTTAGTAAAGCCACCTCACCCAGAAGGAAGTCTGGAGATGATTGCAGTTGTACACTATCGGAATTTAGCAAAAATAATTTATTTTTATTCTGGAATCCTTCAGACCCCACTTCACCTTCCTTTCTGTATATACACTGTCACTTCTCTTCTTGCACAATATCCCAAAGAGGGTTGCAGTCATTACACATTACCCCCCAGTATGTCAGCACGAACCTCCAGAGAACAGAACTACTTCCTGTGCAGCCAATATTGCCCTATTGCTGCACCTGAGAAAAAACTTTTAATTCAATAGCATTATTAACAGAGGCCAAGCGCAAGCTTCTCTAGTTGTCCCTAAAATACCTTTTGTAACTGGGCCCTGTGCCCAGTCAGGTACCAGTCAAGGTTCATGCACAGCATTTTGTAGTTAATGTCTTTTTAGTCTTTTAGCCTGAATCAACTCTTCTATTGGATTTCTGGGTGGTGATTTTATAGTCTGTCATTCCTGCTACATTTATTTTTTGCTGGCATTTTTCTATAGAGAGGATTTTTTTCTCTCTTCTCTCTCAACATTGTTTTGAATATCATGAGGACCTACATATTTTCCATGTGTTTTAATTCATTACCATCATTGTGGTTTTTTTTTTTTTTTTTTTTTATGATCAAATGTTACCAGTGGTTGTCCCCTTGGGCCAGCTTGTGGGTTCATCAATTTTTCAGTATGTGCTTGCTTTTTGGTACAAGATGTTCCAGGATCATCTTGTATTTTTCCTATTTCAGACCTGGAATCAGCCATTTTTCCTAGGAGTCTTGGTGACTTTTACCAGAGAATAGTGCAAGAACCAAGCACTAATTGTCCCTCATTGCTATTGAGATTCATTTCTTCTATGGCCTTTTGAGCATACAGTTAGGAAATTTTTTTGTTGAAACCTTTTAAATTCAAAGTCATATAGACCTTTACTAGTGTATTTTCTAATTTTCTCTATCCTGTAAAACACAAAATGGTTTCAGAATTATAATACCATTCCACTATCAGGAATAGTCCTACTAAGTAAAATTCAAGTCTTCACTGCATTATTTTTGTCTTTAGGGCAAATCCAGGATAATGGGCTCTTGCAGGGGGCTCAGGTAAACTTCATTGCAGGCTCTAGATTGTACTGGGTTTGTAGGCAGAATGGAATTTGGGAGGACATCCAGCTTTCTTAGATAGGTAAATGAATCCGTAATTAATTTTGTAAATTATCTGAAATTGGTTCATCAAAAATATATACATATATGTTTAATATTCTGATCAAGTTTTACACCTCTCCAGTAAAGTATGCATATTGTAATTTGAAATATTACTTGTCTACTTGTACTTCTTGTCTTAAAGATTACTTTGGTGTTAATACAGAGATACCAGGTTTTATTCTTGCATCCTTTATTTTCAACTTTTCTATACCTGCTATTTAACATATTTTGTTTAGTGATGCATATCTATACCTTGATGGTGGTTGTGGTTTTATGAATGTATATATACTTATCCCCAGACTCATTGAGTTGTATATATTAAGTATGTATAGCTTTGCACATGTCAATTGTACCTTAATAAAGTGGCTCAAAATGTCTCCTGTAAGTAACATATATGCATCTGTGCCAAGTCATGTCCGACTTGTTGTGACTCCCTGGGCTGTAGTGTGCCAGGGTCCGCTGTCCATGAGATAAATGTTTTTTAAGTCTGTCTTCTTTAATCTTTACCCTTTAATGGTTTAATTTGCTTCCATTTAATTAATTACTAATACACTTAGGCTTAAATCTATTATATGACTTTTCAGTTTGTCCCACTGGCTCTATGATTTATTGTGGCTGTTTCTTTTTGTTTACTTTTTCCTTTCCTGTGTGTGTGTGGTGTTGTTGTTTTTGTAATGTCTGTTGTAATGCCTAGTTATTTTTGATTTCTGTTAGTCATTATTAATAAAAATTGTAGACATAGTTTGAGCCTTTTAATAATGTTATATATCTGCAAAGAATAATTACTTTTATTTCTGGTAAGCAGTTAAAATGGGGACAAATCACCTTAATATAGTCAGGGAATGAGTCATCCAAAATTAAGGTTTGATCTCATGGGTGCTATTCCATTATTGGTTTACCTTTAGTTCAAGGGTATATACCTTGAGAACCTCAAATAAAAGTCTGAATTTTATTGGGATTCCCTTTTTGATAGACCTTGAGCTCCAATTTTTTTGCATCCTTAGCTCCATGAAATGACTCAGCAGTACAACCTCTTAAGTACAGCTTTCAAATTAACAAGATTTGAGAGTTAAGCTGATCTGTAGCAGCTATTTATTTTTTTATAGACTAATTATCCAATTCCAGAGATGGAGTGAGAAGCAGTATTTTCTTCTATGTAAGTAGTTTATTATATTTTTGGATCCCCAATATGAGAGTGCTATCATAGCTTTAGGCTCTTTCCATCTTATGTAACAGTGTTCATCATCTTGAAGTTAGAATTTAGGCATATGTGCTTAAAATCCATCAGTTAAAGGGTTACAGACTTTGTATATATGTATGTATGTGAAGTATTGTTGATTTATAGTGTTGTGTTAGTTTCTGGTATACAGCAAAGTCTGTCTATTATCTATATGTCTGTGCTTAGTCACTCAGTCATGTCTGACTCTTTGCGACCCCATGGACTGTAGCCCGCCAGCCTTTTCTGTCCATGGGATTCTCTAGGCAAGAATGCTGGCATGGGTTGCCATGCCCTACTCCAGGGGATCTTCCCAACCCAGGGATTGAACCCAGGGCTTCCGCATTGCAGGCAGATTCTTTACCATCTGAGCAACCAGGGAAGCCCCATCTATATGTCTACCTATCTCTGTTTTATATATTCTATTCCATTATAGTTTATTGTAAGATATTGAATATAGTTCCTTGTGCTGTACAGTAGGACCTTGTTTATTTTATATATAGTAGCTTGTGTCTGCTAACCCCAAATTCCTAATTTATCCCTTCCCCTCCCTCTGCCCTTGGGTAACCATGCTTATTTTTTTATGTCTGTGAGTCTGTTTCTGTTTTGTAAATAAGTTCATTTGTATCATGTTTTAGATTCCGCATATCAGTGATGTGATCAGTGAAAATCATATTTGTCTTTTTCTGTCTGATTTCACTTAATAATAAGAGATGATAATCTCTAGGTCTATACATGTTACTGCACATGGTACTATTTCATTCTTTTTTATGGATCGGTAGTATTCCATTGTGTGTGTACACACACACACCCCCACCCACACACCTGCATACCCACACCCACACCTTTACTCATTCATCTGTTGTGGTACATTTAGGTTGCTTGCATGTCTTGGCTATTATAATTAATGCTGCTTTGAATGTGGGGATGCATGTATCTTTTCAAATTAGAGTTTTCTCAGGATATATGCCCAGAGGTGGGACTGATGATCATATGATAACTCTAATTTTTAAAGGAGCCTCCAAACTGTTTTCCATAGGGGCTGAACCCATCAACTGTATAGGAGGATTCTCTTTTCTCCATATTCTTTCCAGTGTTTCTTTTTTGTAGACTTTTTAACGATGGCAGTTCTGACTGGTGTGGGGTGATGCCTCATTGTAGTTTTGATTTGTATCTCTGTAATACTTAGAGATGTGGAGTATTCATATGCCATTATTGGTCATCTGAGTGTCTTCTTTGGAGAAAGTAGGGTTCTGCCTTTAAAAATTTTTTGTTATTGATTTGTATGAGCTGTTTGTATATTTTGGAACTTAAATCCTTGCCAGTTGAATTGTTTGCAAATATTTTCTCCCAGTCTGTATGTTGTCTTTTCATTTTGTTTTTGGTTTCCTTTGCTGTGCAAAAGCTTACACATTTAATTAGGTCCTATTTATTTACATTTACTTTTGTTTCTTTGGCCTCAGGATACTGATCTAAAAATATTACTATGATTTATGTCAGAGGATGTTTTGCCTGTGTTCTCTTCTAGGAGTTTTATGGTGTCATGTCTTCTATTTAGGTCTTTAAGCCCTTTTGAGTTTATTATTGTGTATATTGTGAGGGAGTGTTCTGCTGCTGCTGCTAAGTTGCTTCAGTTGTGTCCGACTCTGTGCGACCCCATAGACGGCAGCCCAACAGGCTCTGCCATCCCTGGGGTTCTCCAGGCAAGAATACTGGAGTGGGGTGCCATTGCTCTAGCATCATTGATTTACCTCCGGCCGTCCAGCTTTCCCAACACCACTTGGTGAAGTGAAGTGAAGTGGAGGTTGCTCAGTCATGTCCAACTCTTTGCAACTCCACGGACTGTACAGTCTGTGGAATTCTCCAGGCCAGAATACTGGAGTTGGTAGCCTTTCCCTTCTCCAGGGAATCTTCCCAAACCAGGGATTGAACCCAGGTCTCCTGTATTGCAGGCAGATTCTTGTTGAAGAGACTGTCTTTTCTCCATTGTATATTCTTACCTCCTTTGCCAAACATTAATTGACTGTAGGTGTGTGGGTTTGTTTCTGGGCTCTTTGTTCTGTTCCATTGATTTGTTTGTTTTTGTGCCAGTACCATACTGTTTTTTGTTTTTGTTTTTTGTTTTTTTTTGGAATTATATGATGGTATTTATTAAAAAAGAAAAAGAAAGTTAAAAATAGCTCCCCCAAATATATATAGTAAAATAATAAAAAACAGATATTTTTACAGAAATAAAAGGCAAAAAATATACATTAAAATATTAAATAAACAAGAGCTAAATTAAAAATAAAAACAAAACAAAATAATTAAAACTAAATGCTAGTATAATTGCTAAGTCTAATTAAATCATAGTAAATAAAAAATGTAAAAATAGAAGATGATTGTTATGGAACATAGGCAAAATACATTCTCTTTATTTATTATTATTTATTTTATTTTATTTTTTATTTTTTAAATTTATTTATTTATTTTTAATTTTTTACTTTACAATTCTGTATTGGTTTTGGCATAGATTGACATGAATCCACCACAGGTGTACATGCGTTCCCAAACATGAGCCCCCCTCCCACCCCCCTCCCCACAACATCTCTCTGGGTCATCCCCACGCGTCAGCCCCAAGCGTGTCATATCCTGCATCAGACATAGACTGGCATATAGATCAATGGAACAAAATAGAAAGCCCAGAGATAAATCCACATACATATGGACACCTTATCTTTGACAAAGGAGGCAAGAATATACAATGGAGTAAAGACAATCTCTTTAACAAGTGGTGCTGGGAAAACTGGTCAACCACTTGTAAAAGAATGAAACTAGATCACTTTCTAACACCGCACACAAAGATAAACTCAAAATGGATTAAAGATCTAAATGTAAGACCAGAAACTATAAAACTCTTAGAGGAGAACATAGGCAAAACACTCTCCGACATAAACCACAGCAGGATCCTCTATGATCCACCTCCCAGAATTCTGGAAATAACAGCAAAAATAAACAAATGGGATCTAATTAAAATTAAAAGCTTCTGCACAACAAAGGAAAACATAAGCAAAGTGAAAAGACAGCCTTCCGAATGGGAGAAAATAATAGCAAATGAAGCAACTGACAAACAACTAATCTCAAAAATATACAAGCAACTCCTGCAGCTCAATTCCAGAAAAATAAATGACCCAATCAAAAAATGGGCCCAAGAACTAAATAGACATTTCTCCAAAGAAGACATACGGATGGCCAACAAACACATGAAAAGATGCTCAACATCACTCATTATTAGAGAAATGCAAATCAAAACCACAATGAGGTACCACTTCACACCAGTCAGAATGTCTGCGATCCAAAAATCTGCAAGCAATAAATGCTGGAGAGGATGTGGAGAGAAGGGAACCCTCCTACACTGTTGGTGGGAATGCAAACTAGTACAGCCACTATGGAGAACAGTGTGGAGATTCCTTAAAAAATTGCAAATAGAACTGCCTTATGACCCAGCAATCCCACTGTTGGGCATACACACAGAGGAAACCAGAATTGAAAGAGACACATGTACCCCAGTGTTCATCGCAGCACTGTTTATAATAGCCAGGACATGGAAACAACCTAGATGTCCATCAGTAGATGAATGGATAAGAAAGCTGTGGTACATATACACAATGGAATATTACTCAGCCATTAAAAAGAATACATTTGAATCAGTTCTGCTGAGATGGATGAAACTGGAGCCGATTATACAGAGTGAAGTGAGCCAGAAAGAAAAACACCAATACAGTATACTAACACATATATATGGAATTTAGGAAGATGGCAATGATGACCCTGTGTGCAGGACAGCAAAAAAGACACAGATGTGTATAGCGGACTTTTGGACTCAGAGGGAGAGGGAGAGGGTGTGATGATTTGGGAGAATGGCATTGAAACATGTATACTATCATGTACCATACTGTTTTGATTATTGTAAGCTTTGTAGTCTAGTCTGGGAGGATTATGCCTCCAGCTTTGTTCTTTTTTCCCCAAAATTGCTTTGGCAATTTTGGACCTTCTATGGTTTCATATCAATTTTAGGATTATTTGTGAAAAATGTCATGGGTACTTTGATGGCTGTTGTTGTTTAGTCGCTAAGTCATGTCTGGCTCTTGGTGACCATGGAGTGTAATTCGCCAGGTTCCTCTGTTCATGGGATTTCCCAAGCAAGAATACTGGAGTGGGTTGCCATTTTGTTTTCCAGGGGATCTTCCTGACCCAGGGATTGAACCTGCATTTCCTGCTTGTCAGGCAGATTCTTTACCACTGAACCACCTGGGAAGCCCTGGGTACTTTGGAGATCACATTAAATCTGAAGATTGCTTTGGGTAGTATGGTCATTTTAATATTGATTAATTCTTACTTATTATTCTTCCAACCCAAGAGTATGGTATATCTTTCCATTTCTTTGAATCATCTTAAATTTCCTTCATTAGTGTTTTATATTTCTCAGTATGTCTTTCACCTCCTAGGTCAGGTTTATTCCTAAGGTCTTTTTATTTTTGAAAGTGATTTTAAAAGGAATTTTTTCTTTTTGCTTTCTGACATATCATTGTTACTATAAAGAAGCACAGAAGATATCTGTACATTGATCTTGTATCTTCCTACATTGCTGAATTCATTTAACAGTTCTAATAGTTTTTGTGGTGGAGTCTTTAGGGTTTTCTACATTTAGTATCATGTCATCTGCATATAATGACACATGTATCTCTTCCCTTCCAATTCAAACACCTTTCATCTCTTGTCTGATTGCTGTGGCTAGAATTTTCAGTACTGTGTTGAATAGAAGTAGTGAGGTGGGCATCCTCATCTTGTTTCAGATTTTAGTGGGAAGACTTTCAGCTTTTCACAATTCAGTATTATGTTGGCTGTGGGTTTGTCATAGTTTTTATTCTGTTGAGACATGTTCCCTCTGTACCCACTTTGGTAAGAGTGTAAGAGTTTTTATCATTAATGGATGTTGAATTTTACCAAATGATTTTTCTGTATCTATTGAGATAATCATGTGCTTTGTCTTTTCTTTTATTGATGTGGTGTATCTCATAGATTGATTCTATGCATAGTGAACCTTCCTTGTCACCCTAGGATGAATCCAACTTGATCATGGTATATGATCTTTTTTTATGTATTTTATGTATATTTTTTATGACATTTAATATTTTGTTAATGATTTGTTAATGTTTTGTTGTATTTTTGCATCTATAGTTTTCAAAGATATTAGCCTGTAATTTTCCATTTTGGTATTGTCTGTCTGCTTTTGGTATCAGGATGATGGGAATTTCATAGAATGATTGAGAGTATTCCCTCCTCTTCAAGTCTTTTGAAAGAGTTTGAGAAAGATAGGTATAAGTTCTTTGTGTGTTTGGTAGAATTTCCTCAGTGACCAATCTGACATGGACTTTAGTTGCAGGGAGTTTATTTGTTTTTTTTTACAGAGTGTATTTTACTTCTACTGATTGACCTTTTGAAATTATTTCTTCTTGATTCAGTTTTGGTGGGCTGTATGTTCTAAAAACTTGTCCATTTCTTCTAGATTTTCCCATTTGTTGGCATATGATTGCTCATAGTATTCTTTTATGGTTTTTGTATTTTTTGTGGTATTTTTTTGTTATTTCTTCTCTTTCATTTCTTATTTTGTGTATTTGGATCCTCTGTTTTCTTCTTGGTGAACCTGGCCAGAGGTTTGCTGATTTTCTTTACGCTTTCAAAGAACCAGCTCCTGGTTTTATTGATTTTAAAAAAATTTTTTAAAGTACCACAGATTTTTAACTGGATCCTGGAGACACAAGGGTAGAGGTGATAGAGGCAGAACTGGAGGTCTGGCATTGGAGTCTCTAATGCCAGCAGTAGAGCCCGATGTCAAATCAGTGCTGCCAGCAGTGCAAACTGTGGTGTCTGTGTCAAACAGTAGTGGTCGTGTTTAGTTTTTGTTTTTTGTAAGTGTAGTCCTCAAGCATACTTTGATGTATTATTGCTGGCTGTAGTGCCTCCAAATCTAATTTTCAGCCTTATTGTCAATTCCTTGAACTACATAAATTATTCAAACACATTTCTTTTCTACATAGATTTGTTGTTTGCAACCTAGAATCCTGACTGATAACATAAACTTTAGACAGAGAGACAGATTCAGAGGGTGTAAATAAACATAAGGAGCTTTAATGACACCTATTATCCTTTGAGCACCAGAGGCCAAGAAAGGGTAAACTCCTTAGCAAGATGGTGGTTTAGGTTAATTGTTTTTCACTTCTCTATGAGGTTCATGACATTGTACAGGAGACAGGGATCAAGACCATCCCCATGGAAAAGAAATCCAAAAAAGCAAAATGGCTATATGGGGAGGCCTTACAAATAGCTGTAAAAAGAAGAGAAGCGAAAAGCAAAGGAGAAAAGGAAAGATATAAGCATCTGAATGCAGAATTCCAAAGAATAGCAAGAAGAGAGAAGAAAGCCTTCTTCAGCGATCAATGCAAAGAAATAGAGGAAAACAACAGAATGGGAAAGACTAGAGATCTCTTCAAGAAAATTAGAGATACCAAGGGAACATTTCATGCAAAGATGGGATCGATAAAGGACAGAAATGGTATGGACCTAACAGAAGCAGAAGATATTAAGAAGAGGTGGCAAGAATACACAGAAGAACTGTACAAAAAAGATCTTCAAGACCCAGATAATCACGATGGTGTGATCACTCACCTAGAGCCAGACATCCTGGAATGCAAAGTCAAGTGGGCCTTAGGAAGCATCACTACAAACAAAGCTAGTGGAGGTGATGGAATTCCAGTTGAGCTATTTCAAATCCTGAAAGATGATGCTGTGAAAGTGCTGCACTCAATATGCCAGCAAATTTGGAAAACTCAGCAGTGGCCACAGGACTGGAAAAGGTCAATTTTCATTCCGATCCCAAAGAAAGGCAATGCCAAAGAATCCTCAAACTACCGCACAATTGCACTCATCTCACATGCTATTAAAGTAATGCTAAAAATTCTCCATATCAGGCTTCAGCAATACGTGAACCGTGAACTCCCTGATGTTCAATCTGGTTTTAGAAAAGGCAGAGGAACCAGAGATCAAATTGCCAACATCTGCTGGATCATGGAAAAAGCAAGAGAGTTTCAGAAAAACATCTATTTCTGCTTTATTGACTATGCCAAAGCCTTTGACTGTGTGGATCACAATAAACTGTGGAAAATTCTGAAAGAGATGGGAATACCAGACCACCTGACCTGCTTCTTGAGAAATCTGTATGCAGGTCAGGAAGCAACAGTTAGAACTGGATATGGAACAACAGACTGGTTCCAAATAGGAAAAGGAGTACGTCAAGGCTGTATATTGTCACCCTGCTTATTTAACTTCTATGCAGAGTACATCATGAGAAACGCTGGAGTGGAAGAAACACAAGCTGGAATCAAGATTGCCGGGAGAAATATCAGTAACCTCAGATATGCAGATGACACCACCCTTATGGCAGAAAGTGAAGAGGAACTAAAAAGCCACTTGATGTAAGTGAAAGAGGAGAGCGAACAAGTTGGCTTAAAGCTCAACATTCAGAAAACGAAGATCATGGCATCTGGTCCCATCACTTCATGGGAAATAGATGGGGAAACAGTAGAAACAGTGTCAGACTTTATTTCGGGGGGCTCCAAAATCACTGCAGATGGTGACTGCCACCATGAAATCAAAAGACGCTTACTCCTTGGAAGAAAAGTTATGACCAACCTAGATAGCATATTCAAAAGCAGAGACATTACTTTGCCGACTAAGGTCCGTCTAGTCAAGGCTATGGTTTTTCCAGTGGTCATGTATGGATGTGAGAGTTGGACTGTGAAGAAGGCTGAGATCCAAAGAACTGTGGTGTTGGAGAAGACTCTTGAGAGTCCCTTGGACTGCAAGGAGATCCAACCAGTCCATTCTGAAGATCAGCCCTGGGATTTCTTTGGAGGGAATGATGCTAAAGCTGAAACTGCAGTACTTTGGCCACCTCATGTGAAGAGTTGACTCATTGGAAAAGACTTTGATGCTGGGAGGGATTGGGGGCAGGAGGAGAAGGGGACGACAGAGGATGAGATGGCTGGATGGCATCACGGACTCGATGGACGTGAGTCTGAGTGAACTCCGGGAGTTGGTAATGGACAGGGAGGCCTGGCGTGCTGTGATTCATGGGGTCGCAGAGAGTCGGACATGAATGAGCGACTGAACTGAGACAATATGTGGGGTGTGCTGACATTAAAGAAGAAATGGAGTAATATTAACATCCCATGCGCTTCAGGGAAACTGGATTTTTCCTTTTGTAGCAGAAGAGGAAGGCCACTTCTGTTAATGAATCTTAGCAGTTGCATCAGTGTGTTACTTTGGGTCCTTCAGGAAGAAGATGGAAAGAAAGAATTAGAAGTGCCTGAAATGTATTGGGGAAAATGCCTGTGAAGGATGAAGGGGAGAGGCAGTAGGAGTAGGTAATAAGAGCCTCAGATCATGATGCAAGTCTGACATTAGTCAAAGGAAAGAAGGAAGGAAAAAGAATTGTCTAAGAAGAATCAGACTGTAATGCACTTCTGGGAAAGTCCCAAGCTGATGTATTGGGAGTCCTAAAGTAAAGACCACCCATCAGAAGAATTCTGTACTGGTCAAAAATGGTGGGGTTTTGTAACCTCATTGAACACAATTATTGACTAGAAACCTCTTAGGGAAAGGTAAGACTGGCATGAACCTTGCAGTGGACCCTGATGATGTGACAGCTGGAGGGTGTCAACCTATTGCTCACCTAAGAGCAGATTCTTTCCCGGAGAGAGAGCTGAATTGTGCACTCCCATATATGTGGCTGCCACACATGAGTAGCAAGTTTTAGGGAAGAGTGTCAAATGTCTTAAATGATGAAGAGGGTGAACACTTCAGATATAAGCAATTTACTAATCCTTTGAAAGTGTGTACCAAAAGACCATCAGACTCTGGCATTTCAAATGTAGTTAAATTCAGAATGCTGTATCAAGTTTGTAACATTCAATTTAGGGCATAAAGTTTTTACTATATTGGGGACTAGTCAGTGATGGAAAAAAGTAAGGGCTATTACAAAATGGCTTTACCTTATAAAAAGGGTTGAAAGGGGAGATGTTCCATACTCTAGGGAAGTGGTCATCCGAGAGATTTTCTTTTATTCTTTTGATGACATTTAACAAATGCATATATTTCTGTTCATAGTCTCTCTAGCACTTGGAATTGTCAGGGTTTTTATTTTCAGTTACTCAAATGTGTATACAGTGATATCTCCTTAAAGTTTTAACTTGCATTTCCTTGGTGAATAATGATGATTAGCATCTTTTAATGGGCTTATTTTTCTTCATATATCTTTTCTGGTAAAATGTCTCGCATATATTTTGTCCATCTCTTCTTGGATTGTCTTATTATTTAGTTGTAAGAATTATTTACAGTCTAATATTTTGTCAGATAAATGTTTTGTGAATAATTTCTATTGTGTGACTAGCTTTTTCATTTTTAAAAACTGTCTTTTAGTTATAATAAAATCCAACTTACCAGTATTTTATGATTCATGTGTTTTACATTCTATCTAAGAAATCTCTGTGTCCATCCCAAGGTCACAAAGATTTCTTCCTGTGTTTCTTCTGGAAGTATATAGTTTTAACTTTTACAGTTAAGCCTACGATCCATGTCAAGTTAGTTTTTATATATGTTATAAAGTGAGTATTGATATTTATTTTTCCCAAATGGATATCTATTATTCCAGCCTTATTTTGGAATAAATTTTCCTTTCCTCAGTGAATTGCATTGAAATGTTTGTAAAAAATCAATTGAACAGCAGTGTTGGTTTTTATTCCCTTTCATTGATCTGTGTGTCTATTCTTATATCAATCCCACCCAATCCAGGTTTTTGTTAGTTTAAATCAGCTACTGATTCCCTTTATTTATTCTTCTCTTTTAAAATTGCTTAATTTTATTATTTTTTAAAAGTTATTTATTTTAATTGGAGGCTAATTACTTTACAATATTGTGGCGGTTTTTGCTGTACATTCTCAGGAATCAGCCATGGGTGTACATGTGTTCCCCATCCTAAACCCCACCCCCACCCCCACCTCCTTCCCCATCCCATCCCTCAGGGTCATCCCAGTGCACTAGCCCTGGGCACACTTGCTTAATTTTAGAATCAGCTTTTCAATTTTTTAAAAAATTTCTGAAATTTTGATTGGGATTGTGTTGAGTCATAGATTATATTGAGATCTGATGTCTAAACAATATTGAGTCTTCAAATCTGCTTTGGTTGTTTATCACTTTAATTATATAGGTCTTTAATTTCTCTCAGCAATGTTTTACAGTTTTCAAGGAAGAACCATGCATATTTTTCTTTGTTAAATTTATTCCTGAGTATATATTCTACTTTTTTGTGGTGTTTTTAATAGAATTTTAAAAATCCATTTAATAACTCTTTGCTGCTATACTTAAAAATAATTTATTTTTTAGTAGTAACCTTAGATGCTGCATCTTACTAACTTACTAGTTACAGTGGGTTTTATGTAGATTCCTTAAGATTTTCTACACAAGCAATTATGTAATCCAAAAATGGAGACAGTTTTTCTCCCTTTATAGTCTTTATTCTTATTTTTTTCCCTTGCTTTACTACTGCCTAGGAATTTCCCTGCAGTTTTGAATGAAGTTGTAAGAACAAATAACCCTGTATGTTTTCCAATATTAAGGTGAAACTGTTCAATATTTTATACTAAGTCAGTTAGCTGTGATTTTTATAGATGTCCTTGGTCCAATTTGAAAAACTTCACATATTCCAAACTTGTGAGAATTTAATAACTAAAAATATTATTATTGGATGCTGAATATTATAATGTTCTTTTACTGCCTATTTTGAAAGTCATATGGTTTTTATCCTTTATCCTATAACTATGGTAAATTAACTTGATTGCTTTCTATTCTTTTTAAGTTTATTTATGTGAACCATTTTTTGAAAGTCTTTATTGAATTTGTTATAATATCGCTTCTGTTTTATGTTTTGGCTTTTTGGCCATGAGACATGGGATCTTGGGTTCTTGAAGAGGGATCACACCCACACTCTGCACTGAAAGGTGAAATCTTAACCACTGGACCATCAGGGAAGTCTCTTGATTGCTTTTTGAATGTTTAAACAACTATATGTTCCTGGGACAAACACTATTTGAGATTCTGTATACATGAAATGCATAGTTTGTTAATTGTTTTAAGGATTTTATGTATGAGGGGTGTGTGTGTGTGTGCTAAGTTGCTTCAGTCATGTCCAACTCTGTGCAACCCTATGGACTGTGGCCCTCCAGGCTCCTTCATCCATGGGTTTCTCTAGACAAGAATACTGGAGTGGGTTGCTGTGCCCTCCTCCAGGGGATCTTCCTGATCCAGGGATCGAACCTGTGTCTCTTATATCTACCTGCATTGGCAGGCAGGTTCTTTACCTCTAGTGCTATCATATGAGGGATAGTGGATGTAAATTTTTTAATGATGTCTTTTTCAGATTGTGATAATAAGGATATGGTAGACTCAAAACATGAATTTGTAAGTTACTTCTTCCTCTTCTGTGTTATGAAAGATTTTAGTAGAAGTGTGTTATTTCTTCTTTGAATGTTGGACAGAATTTACCAGAGAAGTCATATGAGTTTTCTTGGCAGGAAAGTTTTATATGAAGAATTAAATTTCTTTATTATAGTGTACAAGATGCTTTTGTCTCATTTTGTATCATGTTGTTAAGTTGTATTTTTCAATGATTTTGTTGACTTCAACTAAGTTGTTAAAGTTACTGACATAAAGTTGATAATAATTAAAAAAATACTCTTTTAATAAGTATAGTGACTCTACTGATAATCTTAGTTTCTTTATTTTCACAATTTGTGTTCTCATTTTCTTGATTAGTCTAGTGATGTCTTTATCAATTTTATTGATCTTTTGGAAAACAACTTTTGGGGTCAATTTTCTCTGTTGTTTGCATGATTTCTATTTAGTTTATTTCTGTAATTATCTTTATTATTATATTGGATTTATTTTGCTCTTATTTTTCTAGTTTCTTGAGTTGGAGCCTCATTATTTTAGGCATTACTGATTTCTAATGAATATATTTAAGTCTGTAATTTTTCCTCTCACAATGCATCAGCTACATTTCACATGTTTATGTTATATTTTCATTACAGCATTATGGTTTTTTCTTTGATTCATGGGTTACTTATGACCCATCTCCCAGAATACGGGAAATAAAGGCAAAAATAAACAAATGGGAACTAATTAAAATTAAAAGCTTCTGCACAACAAAGGAAACTATAAGCAAGGTGAAAAGACAGCCTTCAGATGGGAGAAAATAATAGCAAATGAAGCAACTGACAAACAACTAATCTCAAAAATATACAAGCAACTCCTGCAGCTCAATTCCAGAAAAATAAACGACCCAATCAAAAAATGGGCCAAAGAACTAAAAAGACATTTCTCCAAGGAAGACATACAGATGGCTAACAAACACATGCAAAGATGTTCAACATCACTCATTATCAGAGAAATACAAATCAAAACCACAATGAGGTACCATTTCACACCAGTCAGAATGGCTGCGATCCAAAAGTCTACAAGCAATAAATGCTGGAGAGGGTGTGGAGAAAAGGGAACCCTCTTACACTGTTGGTGGGAATGCAAACTAGTACAGCCACTATGGAGAACAGTGTGGAGATTCCTTAAAAAAAAAACTGGAAATAGAACTGCCATACGACCCAGCAATCCCACTGCTGGGGATACACACTGAGGAAACCAGAATTGAAAGAGACACATGTACCCCAGTGTTCATCGCAGCACTGTTTATAATAGCCAGGACATGGAAGCAACCTAGATGTCCATCAGCAGATGAATGGTTAAGAAAGCTGGGGTACATATACACAATGGAGTATTAGTCAGCCATTAAAAAGACTACATTTGAATCAGTTCTAATGAGATGGATGAAACTGGAGCCGATTATACAGAGTGAAGTAAACCAGAAAGAAAAACACCAATACAGTATACTAATGCATATATATGGAATTTAGAAAGAAAGTAATGATAACCCTGTATGCGAGACAGCAACAGCAAAAGAGACACAGATGTATAGAACAGTCTTTTGGACTCGGAGAGGGAGAGGGTGGGATGATTTGGGAGAATGGCATTGAAATGTGTATAATATCATATAAGAAACGAATCACCAGTTTAGGTTCGATGCAGGGTGCAGGATGCTTGGGGCTGGTACACTGGGATGACCCGGAGGGATAGTGTGTTGGGGGAGGTGGGAGGGGGGTTCAGGACTGGGAACACGTGTATACCCATGGCAGATTCATGTTGATGTGTGGAAAAACCAATACAATATTGTAAAGTAAAAAATAATAAAAAAAAAACCTACGTGAGTGAAATACAAAAAAAAAGTGCATTGTCTAATTTCTACATATTTGGGCTTTTCTTAGATCTTTCACTTTTATTGATATCTAAATTCCATTGCATTCAGATAATATATTCTAAAAATCCATTTTAATGAAATCTGTTGCACAATCTAGCATATTGTCTATCTTGGTGAATATAATATACATACTTGAAAATAATATGAATACCAAATACCAAAGTGATTTTGTATATCAATTAGTTCAGATTGGTATTGTTTTTTGATTTTATATGCTTTCACTGATTTTTTTGGTCTATTCATTTTAGCAATTACACAGAGAGGTTTTTAAAGCTCTTATTATCACTGTGGAATTATTTATTTCTTCCTTAATTCTGTTAATTTTTGCCTTGTGTATTTAGAAACTCTAATGAAGTATATACATGTTACTAATTATTATAACTTTTGGATATATTAAATATCAATAACCTCAGATATGCAGATGACACCACCCTTATGGCAGAAAGTGAAGAGGAACTAAAAAGCCTCTTGATGAAAGTGAAAGTGGAGAGTGAAAAAGTTGGCTTAAAGCTCAACATTCAGAAAACGAAGATCATGGCATCTGGTCCCATCACTTCATGGGAAATAGATGGGGAAACAGTGCAAACAGTGTCAGACTTTATTTTTTGGGGCTCCAAAATTACTGCAGATGGTGACTGCAGCCATGAAATTAAAAGACGCTTACTCCTTGGAAGGAAAGTTATGACCAACCTAGATAGTATATTCAAAAGCAGAGACATTACTTTGCCAACAAATGTCCGTCTAGTTTTTGGTTTTTCCTGTGGTCATGTATGGATGTGAGAGTTGGACTGTAAAGAAGGCTGAGCGCCGAATAATTGATGCTTTTGAGCTGTGGTGTTGGGGAAGACTCTTGAGAGTCCCTTGGACTGCAAGGAGATCCAACCAATCCATTCTGAAGGAGATCAACCCTGGGTGATCCTTGGAAGGAATGATGCTAAAGCTGAAACTCCCAATACTTTGGCCACCTCACGCGAAGAGTTGACTCATTAGAAAAGACCCTGATGCTGGGAGGGATTGGGGGCAGGAGGAGAAGGCACCGACAGAGGATGAGATGGCTGGATGGCATCACTGACTCGATGGACATGAGTCTGAGTGAACTCCGGGAGTTGGTGATGGACAGGGAGGCCTGGTGTGCTGCAATTCATGGAGCTGCAAAGAGTCAGACATGACTGAGTGACTGAACTGAACTTTTATTATGAAATGTCCAATTTTATTGCTGTAATACTTGAAATTTATTTTATCCAGCTTTCTATTGCTTATTATTTATATGGCACAATTATTTATATTCATTTACTTTCACCTATTTTTGTCTTTCAATTTATATCATGCTTGTCTTTATTTCCTTGTTTACTCTTTTTAAAAACTGAAGTATAGTTGATATACAATATTATGTAAGTTACAGGTGTACAATATAGTGATTCAAAATTTTTACAGGTTATACTACATTTATAGCTGTTGTAAAATATTTGCTGTATTCCCCATGCACACTATATCCATATAGCGTATTTTATACCTGATAATTTGTACCTCTTAATCCTCCAACCCTATCTTTCCCTCCTGGGCTCCTCACTAGTAATCCCTAGTTTGCTCTTTCTATCTGTGAGTCTGCTTCCTTTATGTTGTATTCATTAGTTTGTTGTATATTTTAGATTTCACATATATGTGATATGTTACAGTGTTTGTCTTTCTCTGAGTTATTTCATTTAGCATAATAAATTTCCAAGCCCATCCATGTTGCTTCAAATGGCAAAATTTCATTATTTTTTATGGTTAATTAGTATTCTATATATATTATAGTGCTTGTCTTATACACACCATATAGCTGGTTTTTCTTTTTCTTTTTTGTCCATTTTGATAAGCTCTGCCTTATCAGTTAAAGCATTTAATATAATGAATAATATTGTTGGATTAGGTCTACTGTTTTATTGTTGGTTTTCTTCTTGTCCCTATATTGTTGGTTGTTTCCCTCTTCATTTCTTCTTTTGGATTATTTGAATATTTTTAGACATATTTTAAGTTTTCATTGGCTTTTAAAAATATACCTCCTTGAGTTATTTTTCAGTGATTGGTCTATAAGTTACAATATATATTCTTGAAGTTTCATGAGATGATTTGAAAGTTAGTCATTCAGTTGTGTCTGACTCTGCTACCCCATGGACTGTACCCTGCCAGCCACCTCTGTCCATGGAATTCTCCAGGCTGGAATGGATTGCCATTTCCTTCTCCAGGATATCTTCCCAACCCAGCGATCAAACCCAGGTCTCCTGCATTGCAGGCAGATTCTTTACCATCTCTTGAAAATGAATTGTTCATTTGCCAAGTTGTGTCTGACTCTTCATGACCCCATGGATTGCATCACACCAGCCTTCTCTGTCCCTCATCATTTCCTGGAGTTTGCCTAAGTTCTTGTCCATTGAATCGGTGATGCCATCCAACCATCTAGTCCTCTGTCATCCTCTTCTTCTTTTGCCTTCAGTCTTTCCCAGCATGAGGGTCTTTTCCAGTGAGTTGGGTCTTTGTGTCAGGTGGCCAAAGTATTGAGGTTTCAGCTTCAATATCAGTCCTTCCAAAGATTATTCAGGGTTGATTTCCTTTAAGATTGACTGGTTTGATTTCCCTGCTGTCCAAGGGAGTCTCAGGAGTCTTCTCCAGCACCACAGTTCAAAAGCATCAGTTCTTCAGTGCTCTGCCTTCATTATGGTTCAGCTCTCACATCTGTACACAACTACTGGAAAAGACCATAGCCTTGACTATATGGACCTTTGTGGGCAAAGTGATGTCTTTGGTTTTTAACACACTGTCTAGGTTTGTCATAGCTTTCCTGCCAAGAAGCAATCGTCTTCTAATTTCATGGCTGAAGTTACCATCAGCAGTGATTTTAGAGGCCAAAGGGAGGAAATCTGTCACTGCTTCCACCTTTTCCCCTTCTATTTGCCATGAAGTGATGGGATCAGATGCTATGATCTTAGTTTTTTTAATATTGAATTTTAAGCTAGGTTTTCACTCTCTTCCTTCACCCTCATCAAGAGGCTTTTGAGTTCTTCACTTTCTGTTATTAGAGTGAAATCATCATTCAAATTAATATTGTACCATTTTATATAAAATGCAGAAAACTTGAACACTGTTAGTCCATTTATTCACTTACCACCATTCTTTAGACTTTATTGCCATACATAATGGCAGAAAGGAGTACGTCAAGGTTGTATATTGTCACCCTGCTTATTTAACTTATATACAGAGTACATCATGTGAAATGCTGGGCTGGGCAAAGCACGAGCTGGAATCAAGATTGCTAGGAGAAATATCAATAACCTCAGATACGCAGATGACACCACCCTTATGGCAGAAAGTGAAGAAGAACTAAAGAGCCTTTTGATGAAAGTGAAAAAGAGAGTGAAAAAGTTGGCTTGAAACTCAACATTCAGAAAATGAAGATCATGGTATCTAGTCCCATCACTTCATGTCAAATAGATGGGAAAACAATAGAAGCAATGACAGACTTGATTTTCTTGGGCTCCAAAATCACTGCAGATGGTGACTGCAGCCATGAAATTAAAAGATGCTTTCTCCTTGGAAGAAATGCTATGACCAACCTAGACAGCATATTAAGAAGCAGAGGCATTACTTTGCCAACAAAGGGTCCATCTAGTCAAAGCTATGGTTTTTCTAGTAGTCAAGTATGAATGTGAGAGTTGGACTATAAAGAAAGCTGAGCACTGAAGAATTGATGCTTTTGAACTGTGGTGTTGGAGAAGACTCTTGAGAGTCCCTTGGACTGTAAGGAGATCCAGTCAGTCCATCCTAAAGGAAATCAGTCCTGAATATCATTGGAAGGACTGATGTTGAAACTGAAACTTCAATACTTTGGCTACCTGATGTGAAGAACTGACTGCTTAGAAAAGACCCTGATGCTTGGAAAGATTGAAGGTGGGAGGAGAAGGGGATGACAGAGGTTGAGATGGTTGGATGGCATCATAGACTGGATGGACATGAGTTTGAGAAAGCTTCGGGAGTTGGTGATGGACAGGGAAGCCTGGCATGCTGCAGTCCATGGGGTTGCAAAGAGTGGACAGGACTCACCAACTGAACTGAACTGATAGTAGTAGAATGTATCAGAATGTATATTTTAAGCACAACAAAATAATACTTTGTTTCTTTTTGCTTCAATCATATGTATTTTAAAGAAATTAGTAGGAAAATTGTGTATCTAGGCATGGCTTTCTTTGCATTTATCCAATGTGGAGTTCATTAATGCACTTCAATCTGTATATATAACTCTTTGCCAGATTTGGGCAGATTTTAGCTATCTCTTCAAGTATGTTTTCTGACCTATAAATATTTTCTCTCACCTTTCAAAATGGGTCTTCTTTTTCTGATACTCTTTCATCCTTAACAATTTGTTTAAATTTTTTCAAGCTTATTTCTCTCTTTTTTTCCATACTGGATAATTTTTGTTTATTTATGTTCACTGATCCTTTTCATCATCATCTCTATTCTGCAAATATGTCCATCCATTGATATTTTAATTTCAGGTATTGTGTATTTCAGTAATTTTAATGCTTTCCTTTACTTAATAACAGTTATAATTACTGCATTAAAGTCCTTGCCTTTTAATTTTAGCATTGAATCATCTTGGTGTTGGTCTCTGCTAATTGTCTTTTCTCATAAATGTAGATCACACTTTCTTGTCCCCCCCCCCCCCGGTTCCTACTGTGTAGTTATAGATCATATATTGGAAATTTGGGAATATTGTGGAAATTCTGGATTCTGTTACATTCTTCCAAAGAATATTAATGTTATTTTAGTAGGCTTAAATTGCACTCTTTTTCTTGCATTTGTAGTAGCTTAAATCTCAGTTCAGTTCTTCTGGCCTTAACTGCAAGCTGCCCAAATATTGAGAGTTGAGAGGTCACCTGTTTTCTTTCTGAGACAGCTCTTCGCTTTCTTGTGGTTGCGGTACCCCCGACTATGTCTTCTGATTATTTTGTATAGAATGATGGAAGGTTTCCTGTTGGAGTTTTGTTCTCTGTGTGTCATCCTGTGATCTGCCCTCAGTATAAAGCTAAAAAAACCCGCCAAAACCTGGAAAATTCACCCTTTGTCCCTTCTTTCAAGTTTGGTTCATCTCTAAAATCTTGCTTTTGTTCACTCTGCTGAATCTTTAAGTAATTGTTACCTGTGTAAATGTTGGTCTGTCAGTTTATTTCTATTATGTCAGGAGGGGAACTCAATGTAATTAAACTATCCTGAAAGTTGGCCTAAAAATATAGAGCTATTGGTATTTTAAAATCTCAGATATAGAGATTTTTGAAGGGATTGCTTCTAACTTTTCTTTTTCCTGGTAAGGAAATGAAGATTCTTTGAGGTTAAATTCATTTATTCCTTTGCTCAGTAAACACTTTTGGACCATTACCGTGTGCCATAGACTGTACTGGGTGCTAGGACAACAGAGACAACTTCCTCAAGCCTGGCCCTTGGCAGAACTGGAACGAGGATGCGTACCTTTTCGTTGTTTTTTCTGCTCCTTTTGGGGAGAAGGCCTGGTCTGTGGTCGCCAAAATGACCACATTTTGGCAACTTGAACCATATACTGAGGTATAACAGCCTTGAGTTCTTATAAACTTTTTCTGTCAGAGTCTTGGGGGTTTCAAGCCATGTACATAGAGAAACTTTTTCCAGGCTCAGTGCTGATGCAGTGAGCGTATGAGATGTATTCCTAAGCTGGAAGTGCATCTTTCACTTAGCATATCCTCCAGGGTCATTATGTGGAGGCATAAGGTAGGATTTCCTTTTCTTTTTAAAGCTGAATAACACTCCATTGCATGCATAAACCACATTTTTTTCTTCCATGCATCCACTGGTGGATGAAAGCTACCTGAAATAAGCTATTCACAGAAGGACAAATACTGCTTGATTCTACTTATCCCAGGTGTCTAAAATAGTTAAATGCTTAGAAACAGAATTGAATGGTGGTTGCCAGGAACTGGTGGGGTGGGAGAATTGGGGAGGTGTTTTTCAATAGGTCTAAAGTTTAATTATGCAAGCTGAGTAAATTCTAGAGATCTGCACAATATAGTAACTATAGCTAACTATACTGTATTGTGCACTTAATTTGTTAAGAGAGTAGAGCTCATGTTCAGTGTTTTTACCACAATAATAAGTATGAAACAAATAATAGCAAACAAAAAAATATCCTTCAAAGCCTACCTTAGAGAAAACTGTCTAATGCTCCCTGAAGAACAGCAGGGTTGAGGGTGATGCAGTGATTGTAATTTGCATCAACAACAAAAAATTGCCTGGCTTTACACATTTATGTCTTTAGCTCTGGATCTTGGTTCAGGAACAACTGCCAGACTTTCACCCCCTTAGGCTTATGGATCACTTGAGGCAGCTGTGAGCTGCTGCCTTCTTCCTGTGCACTTACTGCCACGTGGATCCCCCTCAGCAGGCAATAAATAAGCCCTCCTGGCTGTGGCAGTGGTTGACTTGGGTGGGTTTGATTTCTTTCCATGCAGAGACTTGGGAATTAGCTCTGTAAGCAAGGGCTGAGACTGAAGAGTTTAAACCTCTTTGTCGGACCTTTTCAATTATTCATGGAAAATCTATATGCTCTGTTATCAGCTTTAAGCAAAGCAACTTTGTTGTTTCTATTGATCATGCAATTTATTATCTTTATTTAAACTCTTCAGGCAATAAATAAATAAAAAGCAGTTGGAGGGAAAGAAGCTTCTCAGAGAAAGTAATTTCCCAGGAAAGTAGCTTAATCCTTTTAAAATTAGACTTATAAACTTAAAGATAGTATCTGATTATTCTATTTGATCCCCTTTAAAAAGGACACTGGTTTTGGTTTCTCTGTTTTAGCTAAAATCTTTCAGTTTTCACTTCTCATCAAACTTTTTTTTTTTGACTCATAATTACCCTGAAAAGAAAAATGTATCAAAATATAACAGCTAGAAATAAGAAAGCTTCTATTCAGGTAACAGTTTCATTTCTCTAACATAGGCTGATGTACACAGTTTATTTAACCTCTTTAAGCCATTTTTCTATTACCAGCAGCATTGGGACACTAATACTTGCCCTTTGTACTTCATGGTCAAATGAAGATTACAAGATAACAGTGATGATGAAAATAACTTTTGTATACTAATTCACTCTTTATTCAATTAAGATTTTTTCTCTAGGTCTTCTGACAATGTAGCATGTGATTTTATAAACTGAGAGAATTGAATGCGATGATCTCTAAAGTTTTTTTTTTTTTTAATTTAAAACTGATTTTATTACAGCTTTTCACATGGAATTCCTTTCAAGCCAGAGACTCTCACAAGTTTCTGTTGTGAAGTTCCCTGTATTTTGGATAAAATTGTCATTGGGAGAGTCCATTTCTCGGGCAGCTGATCATTTTATCATCTTCACGTGTTCTCATCCTCCCTCTGCAGGTCTCCTCCCTCTGTCTCTAGGTCCCCGATTGATTGTGTTTATTGGGAGAGAACTTTCCTCTTCGCAGCTGACTCAGTTCTGTCTGTATGAACAGCCTTTCCTGCTCTGTGTGATAACAGTGTGCCGCCCTTGGAGCCATGTTGCTATTCTCCTTATTCACTTCATCTGTGCCCCTGGGCTCACTGTCCATGGCCACACTGTGGTCAAGTTTCTTAGATTACAAGAAACTCCTTCCTTCACCTTTGCTGGGGGAATATCTCCAAATTATTTTTGTTGGTTAAAAATTCTGTTTCTGAATTGAATCTCTTTTATTGTTTCAAGTATGTCCCTTTCTTAAGACAAATATTTATTTACTTCCACATAGTAATTTACAAGAACTTTAATAGGTTTCCATATGGACATGAAAAAGTCAACAGGTAAATTTCTAGTTCTTTACTTGGGTGTGTGTATAATTATGTTCTTTACTGCAAGGAATACACCATGATATCCCCTAACATATTTTTAATATCCTGCAGAAAACCTCTGCTTATTATTCCAAGGGTATGCATGTGCTTTTGAATTTGATGCATCTTAAACCAGAATCCTCTGAAAACTAGTTATAAGTGATACTGTTAAACCACAAAGAGGCCAAGGCACTGTTTCATGCAGAAACATCATGGTGTAGTTGAATGATTGTGAGTTTTGGAGTTAAATAGATTTAGGCTTGCATCTTGGCTCTTGCTAGCTTATGGGCTTGGAAAAGTTATTTAGCCTCTCTGTGATTTAATTTCCTTGTCTCTAAAATTGTGTGATGATGATAACAACAATATTGGTTTGTCATGATGGCTGAGAGACTTTACCCATGAGTGAGTAATCTCTTCTAGACAGATTCATAGAGGAAGAGAATTAATTGCTGTAGAGTAAACTACAGCTGACTGAGTAAATATTGAAGAAGGGGAAAAGAAAAGTAAGGGATGGGGAGGTAAAAGAGAAAGTGAAGAAATTATCAAGCTTTACAGATGATAGCAAGGAAAGGAGAAGTAGATTATTAACCTTGAACCAGCTCATGGGAAGGGAACCTTGAAGGAGAGGCATGAGAAGGACAAGTCAAAAAATTGAGTTAAAATGGAGAAAAGGAAGGGCAGAATGAGAAGGAAAAAGAAGGGAACAATGAAAAACAGGTGAATTGAGAGAAAAGAGGAGCAAAGAAGTTCTGTGACTTTTTAGGTCCAGCAGAGGGAGCTGAAGTAAGAAAGTGAGATATTTGTTGAATTGTTTTATAGTTTTTCAGGAGGAAAATTCTGCAAAGGGAGCTTGAATGACTGCTTAGAATCTCTGAAGGACTGGGTCTCAAATGATCATGATGATTGTTCTTTTGGCCTAAAATGAGATGGTAAAATACTCAACAGTTGTAGGCACATATGCTTTCCCCTCAGTCACAAAGAAAGAGTGTAGATAGAGTACAAAATAAGGTCATTTTAAACTCCATATGTTTTATTGTATTCAGTTCAGTGGCTCAGTCATGTCCGACTCTGTGATCCATGGACTGCAGCACGCCAGGCCTCCCTGTCCATCACCAACTCCCGGAGTTCACTCAAACTCATGCCCATTGAGACAGTGATGCCATCCAACCATCTCATCCTCTGTGGTCCCCTTCTCCTCCTGCCTTCAATCTTTCCCAGCATCAGGGTCTTTTCAAATGAGTCAGTTAAAAAGCATCAGTTCTTCGGTACTCAGCTTTCTGTATCGTCCAACTCTCACATCCGTACATGACTACTGGAAAAAACATAGCTTTGAGTAGATGGACTTTGTTGGCAAAGTAATGTCTCTGCTTTTTAATACGCTGTCTAGATTGGTCATAGCTTTTCTTCCAAAGAGCAAGTGTCTTTTAGTTTCATGGCTGCAGTCACCATCTGCAGTGATTTAGGAGCCCAAGAAAATAAGTTGTACCTAGAAAAATTGTGCCTAGAAACATTTTTGAGAGCCTATGTAACTAAATATGTCTTTCCCCTGATAGCTTACTCCAACAGTTTTGCCTAGTGTTGAGTTCTGGTTCAGAAGTGATTTTCCCTTAGACTTTTGAATGCATTGCTCCTTTTGTCACCTGGTTGCCAGCATTGCTGTTGAGTAGACTGTAGTCAATAAACCACATGCCTGTCCTCTATTTTTGATGGCCCATGAACTGAAAACAGATTTTACATTTAAAAGTGTAGTAAGAACCAACCAACCAATCATCTCTTGGGAGAGTCCCATTCTCCAGAGAAAATTCTTTCAGTGTCTTGCCTGAATAACAATAGACTTACTATTGTTGTTCTAGGAATCAAGCGAGGGAAGAAAACTGTGGGTGTCATGATTCAACCAATAACAATTCTCTTATTATTGTCTTCAGCATGAGTCCTCCTATCCTGGATGTTTCCCAGCTGGAGTGCCTTCCTAGGGAATCTGCCTCCAGTTTTCCAGTAAGGTGAGAAAGGCAGGCACCAGGCTGCTCAGAGAGGGACAGGAATTAGAGGATCTGACTGCCTTGAAAACAGATTTTCAACCCACCATCTTATTTTAGCTTCACTTTCACCTGCACTTTCAGGACTTTGTATTGCCAGCTTCTGAACTTCTTAGGGGGCCCGCAGAGAAAATCGACTTGTTTTTCTGCTTCCCCACTGTCAGTGGAGGATTCCCTTTTCTCAGTTCTTTGAAGTCAGAAATCCCATCTGCTTCCCAGCTTCCAAAATTTGTTGCTGTTGTCTCCTTTCCTTTTCTCTTTCTCCTTTTAGCTTTTATGCCTTAAAAATACATGTATTATCATTTTAGTGGGGTTTGAGAAGGAACGAGAGTAAATGTGTGTTCTCAATCTGCCATCACCCAGTTTAAACAAATCTTAACATTTTGCCATATTTATTTAAGATTTTTCTTTCTTAAGAAATAACATATCACACAATCAGCTGAGACTTCTTTTCGACCCCTCTGCAACTCTCATTTCTCTCCTTTTCTCTCCCAGGATAAACACCATCTTGAAGTCAGCTTCTGTTTTTCTCTTCATTAGTTGTCTACCTTTATTACATGCTGGATATATCTTCAAATACATACCATGTCCTGCTTATCTTAAACATCAGATAAGTGATGTCATATAGAGCTTTATGTACTTTTCTTTCTTTACTCAACATTAAATATCTAAGATACATACATGTTCATTAGCTTTTACTGCTTGAGGGTACTCCATTGGATAAATACTGTCAAACTACTCTGAGATACATACATGGTAGTAGATTTAACTCTAGTTCATTAGCTTTTACTGCTTAAGGGTATTCCATTGGATAAATACTGTCAAACTACTCTCCTGTGCCTCTACTAATTTATATTTTCATTTGTTATCTTACAAGATCTCTCATTTTTCCAAATCTTCTCCAACACTTGGTCTTGTAACATCTTTAAATGCAAAGTGGTAATAACACAGCTAACACAACTCTATTGCGTTGCACTAGTGACATAAAATCTAACATTAGAATTCTGTCTTTTCAAGAATCATGCAAACTAAAGCAGAAGCTTGTATGGGAGCTGGGGATGCCTAAATTCTATTGGCTCTTGTTTCAGTGTACATTAGTGTCCTACAGTTGTCTTTTGATCATGACTGCTACTGTTCATCATGATGCTATGCTTTCGCTTACATGAACAAACTTTGAAATGTGTTAATTTGGGCCTTTGGGCACATAATATAGGGGAAGTGTAAAAGTAGTCTTCAGACAGATGGTGATGCTGGTTCTAGGAGATCTACTCTCATTATCTTTCAACTTTCAGATTCTGATGCCAAGGTACTCATTAATCAGTGAGACATGGCTAGGAGACTAGCTCTTATGAAGAGGCTCACTGTTTGACTTGTGTTTCCTGGTGTGAGAACATCTCCAGAGAGACAGTGCAATCTGGTTACTGTGATAGCAAAGTCTGTGTATAACCTTTATTAGCGCAATCAGCTCACCGTTGCTAAGGGGGAAATATCTTCTCTCACAGAATTTTCCTTTCACGTTCCTCATCTTAGGCAGACTCTGCTGGTAAGTTGCAACACAAAGTTTGACATGGTTCACCCATACTTCAGCTTTTCCCTTATTAATAGAAAAGTAATCTCCAGGCCTCTAGGTATTTAGCTAATTTGTTTTTCCATTTTCAGAGAAGCCTGAAAAATACATTTTGTATTGAATGTATATTTGAAAATGTGCAAGAAATGGAAATATATGAAAGTTGCACAACAGACAAATCTTATAAGAAAATTTTAGTCATTAAGAGCAAAATAACTTTAAACTTGCTAGTTACATCTTTCCTTGTGTATATAATCTTCAGTATTACATTTCCAGTATTATTTAGATGTTCTTTCTTGGGTTATTTTCTTTACATCTGAACACACAATCAACTGGCTTATGGCCAGCAGAAATTCAATTCAGGTTAATGATTTTCTGCTATTGGCATGCTTGATGAGTTTCCTCTTTGTTTCAACTGAGTGAGACCTATGCATTTTATTGCTATTATCAGCTATTTAACATTTATTTACATTTATTTATAAAATAATAAGGAAAAGTACAAAAATGTAAATAATTGCTTATTACTGCCATTTATACAAATGTAGTGAGGCTGCTGAAGTGGAACCATTGGCTGAGAGGTGACTTGAAGAAGAAATATGAACATTCAGTTTTGGCATGGAAATACTTTAGGATTATGTGTGTTTATCCATCCATCCATCCATCAATCTATGCACATATGTGAGTTGCTTGAAAACTGAATGCATAAATGTTGAGGCTTTTTGGACCTTCTGCCTCTCTCATCCTTTATTTCCTTTTGATCTTCTTAAACCGTGAATTTTCCCCTTTCCAATCATTGGTATACCACTCTCATTCATTATATTTCCAGGACAGAATTTATTCATATCTCTACTATTGCAATTGCCTTTTACATAGAAGCCCATTCAGTTATCCCACATTGTTTATTCCACCAACTCCTTGTGAACTCCAGGAAAAACTGAAGAATTCACAAATAAGCATGTGAGGTCATCAGAGCGTATTGCATCCCAAAGGTTTGGAACGGAATGGTGATGTTAGTTTTTTTTTTTTTTTTACCCTTGGCTGCAGAGCATCAAGCATTGGAAGCCTGAAAGGGGGAAACATCAAGGGTCTTAAATGCCTAAAGTATCTTTAAATTCTGTAGTTATAATAGTATTTCCTCTAATACTCCAAAAATAAAAATTGCTTTCTGAGAGTTAAACATTTAAAACAAGCACATCGTGATTGTTTTTTAGAAGAAAAAAAATGCCTCTTTTGTCCAGAAAACCAGACAGAAAACTTACTGAAACTATTAACATATCAAAAGAAAGTCTGTGTCAAAGTGTGAGGATAGTTAAAACAATTTTGGAAGAGAGACAGTGCCTGAGAGTGTGAGCACCCACCCAAGGATTTGATATATCTGCTCTAATGATCTTCCTGTTGCAGAAAGAGATACATTCTGCAATTTCACTCTGATGCTATTAAGCATCCACCTCATAAAACAACTTTCCTTGTTTTGAGTCTGTGTTTACCAACTTGCTTCATTGTTACAACTTGGGTTTTTGGGTAGTTAATGTACCTGTAGGAAGAGAGTACCCAGACCAGTGGGCTGAATGTATTGATGTCTTGATGTTTTATTTCACTGTAAGTAAATAGATGACTATTCTGGTTTCAGATATGAGACTTAGAGTTCAGTCAATGTGAGTCCAGCTCTGAACAATGCATTCTAGAAAATTCACTAAGGCTATGCTGCTCTTTAAGTCCACTTTTGAAATAGGTACCTGGTGATACACACCCTTTCAAATCTTGGTATCAGCTGAGCGAGTATACCTATTGATTATAAGACTCTCAACCCTAAAGGAGAAAAATACAGCAAGGGAAACAAACTATCTTTGAGGTTATTATAGAAATCTGGCTCTTTCTTCACAGACCAAGATGCTCTGTATATACTGTCTCATCTCTAGATCTCCACTGTTTACTCTCCTCTGTCTTCCTGTTCCCATTTTGATTAGTTATAGAGAGTGTTCATGTTACAGACTCTCTCCATCATATCTCCTTTCCTCTCCACAAACAGTAGTTAATGTAACCACCAATATCCACAGAAGCACTTCAGTTCAAAGGGCAAATATGTTGTTGTTCAATCACTCAGTTGTGTCTGACTCTTTGTGACCCCCATGAACTGCAGCACGCCAGGCTTCCCTGTCCTTCACTATTTCCTGGAATTTGCTCAAACTCATGTCTATTGAGTTGATGTTGCCATCCAACCATCTCATCCTCTGTCAGCCCCCTCTCCTTCTGCCCTCAATCTTTCCCAGCATCAAGGTCATTTCCAATGAGTTGGCTCTTCACATTAGGTGGCCAAAGTATTGGAGCTTCAACTTCAGCATCAGTCCTTCTAATGACTATTCAGGGTTGGTTTCCTTTAGGATTGACTGATTTGATCTCCTTGCTGTCCAGGTGACTCTCAAGAGTCTTCTTCAGCACCACAGTTTGAAAGCATCAATTCTTTGGCACTCAGCCTTCTTTATGGTCCAACTCCCACTTAACATCACAGATTTTCAGCTTCCCTGTTGAAGAAGTTGGGACTGTACGTGACTAATGGAAGCCATGATTCATTTTCTTTTCTTTTTTCCCCTTTGCTTTCATTTTCTGTTTTTTTTTTCTTTTTCTTTTTCTTCTTTCTTTGCCTGTACTGTGCAGCTTGCAGGATTTTAGTTCCCTGGCCAAATATTGAACCCATGCCCTTGTCAGTGAAAGCATAGTCCCAACCACTGGGCCCCCAGAATTCCCCTGACTCTTTTCTAAGGCAGGGCATACAGGTCCAAGTACAGATTAAAGTTCTTCAGTTGAGAAACTTCTCTGGTGCAGAAGGGAGGATTAGGTGCAGTGAGAACTGGGCAGCCTAAGGCAACAGCTGCTCCCTTCTGGTCCTTGCTTTTGGGGAAAGCCAGGCATGTGGGATCAGGTCAGTGAGAAAGATTCTTTCAAGATGAATGAATACCTTCTGATTTCTTCCCATCATGTTTCCAACATATTAGTATCCCTGCAGATATCTTAACATCCAAAGCAAAGCAAAACAAACAAACAAAAAGTTTCTAGGATGATAAAATTAATTACTCAGGTCTATCAGGAAACACAATCTCCAAATTATAAAACAAATTACATGTCAAAAATCTGCTAGGCATTAAAATTAGGTAATTTTTACTGACTGTTAACAGTGTCAAGTCTTCATAGACCCTGTGTTAGTTTTTTTTTTTTTTTTTCGGTCTTTTTGGATAAGATTGCAAAAGTGAGAACTCCAAACTGAGTGCCCCATCACATGTCACAGATGTCAGACTGGGTGATGATTTTGAAATGCATACAGTGCTGGTTGTGGGGCCAACTGCTGACCACTGACTTGGGGGCTGTGATTTTACATTTACATTCTATTCTGGCACTCAAGTCTTCACTGGCAAAATCTTAGAATCTTGTAGTAATAAAGCAAAAGCTTCTGTGTCCTGGTTTATAAATCACTGAAATAGCAAAATTGTATGGAGAGTCGTCTTACCAATGGCACCGTTCATTCACAGGCCATGTGCTGAGACAGGCGGGTGAGACTGACTGCCGCTGTGAGCAGGCACCCTTCCTCAAGAGGTCACCTAAACTTAGCTATTTGTTTGTGTCCCAAGCTGTCTGTCTGGGATGTGTGAACTGCTGGGCAGAAAAAACCGCTCTGAACCTAGAGTTGAAGTAGGGGATGGGTTCCAGAGATGGCCTTGGAGGGTGGACTGCTCAACCTGGGAGCCACTCTCCCCTTCCTGAGAATTTTGTTCTCTTGCTTCCTTGCATTCCCCGGGCATGTCCCTGGAATCGTAGCTCCATACATGATCCAACTTCCACTACTCCTCTCACTTCAGCACATAGAGGACCCTGGACTCAAGTTGGACAATCAAAATCTGTCTGGGGATAGGGGCATTTGAACCTAGGGAAATAAACTCTGAAAAGTGTTGATGCTCAGTTGTGTCTGATTCTTTGGGACATCATGGACTATAGCCCGCCAGTCTCTGTCCATCGAATTTCCCAGGCAAGAATACTGGAGTGGGTTGCCATTTCCTTCTTCAGGGGATATTCCTGACCCAAGGATGAAACTCAGATCTCCTTCATTGACAGGTGGATTCTTTACTGTCTTGAGCCAGCAGAGAAGCCCAATAAACTCTGAAGTGGTGGTCAAATATTACCATATTTTCCATGGGTGGAAAAGGCCTGTCTTCCAAGGAAGACAAGAATAATGAAGCTATGCAGAAGAACTGGGAGACAAGAAATTCAGTGGTGGTTCTTTTTAAGATTCTCCAATTTTCCAGTTGCTAGCTTCTGTCTCTCATTAAGATCTGACTGAGTTTTTGCTTTTGGAGTCAATCTGTATATCCTTATAATAAAATCCTCCTTTGGTTTAATGCTTAAAATTGTTACTTGTAACCCAGAGAGTCTTAAATACACCAGAGGAATAAACAGAAAATGACAGACTTCCTCAATAAATATTGTTTGGCTACCGTATAAGAGCTTTTTTGTTTTAATGTTATATCTTCAAGAAACGTGGGTCCATCTTAAAAGCAATATCCTCATTTGAAATAATGTGTCTCTTTTTATCTAAGAAGCTGTTAATAAGCCAAAGGAGGATCTGATAATCGATGATCTTGCAGATGCAAGGAAACAAAGTGTATTAATGCAGCGTACATCCTGTCCCTCTCTTTTTTTTATGCTAATATTCTTGGATGTCCAGATTCTTAGACTGTAAGAAATGGCTGACCTAGTTTGAGAACTCCTGTCAAAATGATTGTGCTTGTAGAATGGTTGGTTTTATTTCCCTGAGACATCTTATTTGACCTGGGCCAAGTTTTCTTGTTGCGTTGTTTCCTCTTTGCAAAATGAAGGCAATAAAAATGGAGACCCCTGTCTTGGGGATCTGGACCCATCACAGGAGCAGGTGCTGCTGGGAGAGAGCTGATTGTATTCCTGGGCCTCTTTTGGGGATCTCTTACTGAGATCCTTTTCAGTGTCATTTTCCTTGAAACTAAAACAAAAAAATAAAACCTCAAAATTGGTATTGTTTAACAACAGCAACAACAATTCTTTGACACCTGAATCCTTTGGTCCTTAAATAGGTGCCACTTACCTCTTATTACTTAGAACTGCCTCTTATGATAGTTTGCAATTTAACAAATACATGAAACCACTGGAACAAATAATAGAAAAATTAATCTTTATTTTTTCATATTAAATAAGCCTGGTCATGAAAAATACCTTATATGGATACTAAAATGTATGTAGAACTGTTTTTCTTTTTTTTCTGGGTAGGGATAGTCATTAGCCAGTTGTGGGTAAATCTTTTAAAGTAGGTGATTTCTTTCTCTCTGTGGGAAGACTGATTCCCAGGAATATGGACATTCTTGGGTCTGAGTCCAACACTCTGTTCCAGAATGTTATGGAGGAAAATGGTGGGCTTTGGAAGTAGAATGACTTTTTAAAATGAAGACTGGTTTCTGTGCTGAGTGGCTGTATGTTCTTACATGATTCACTTAACCTTTCTGAGCTTCAGTTTCTCAGTTGTGGAGTGGTAGTAATGTTGCTTATCTTTCGGGATGATTTTACAGATTACAGAAAGGGTGCAAAACAACCAGCCTGGGTTGCTGATTTGTGCATTGGTGGGCACTCAGGAAACATCCCTGTTGTCATTGTCTGCTATTTTATTCCTGGAGAACTCCCTTAGGCAGCAGCTGTCTAGGACCTATTTTTAAAAAAATTAATTTGTAATTTATTATAGCAATAATTGGAAACTAATACAGTGCTATTTTTAAAAAATTTTTAAAAATGTTTATTCCTTTATTTATTTCTGTGGCTGTGCCAGGTCTTAGTTGCTGCATGCAGAAACTTTGATCTTCACTGCTGCCTACGGGGTCTCCAGTCGTGGCATGTAAACTTAGTTGTGGCATATGGGCTCTAGTTCCCTGACAAGGGATTGAACCCAGGCCCTCTGTTTTGGGAGCATGGAGTCTTAGCTACTGGACCACCATATGAAATCTATGTGTCAGTCTTCTCCAATCATTGTTCCCTTGCATAACTGCTAGGGGAGAGGTACGTGCTGCTTTAGTTACAGTTCTCAGACAACACAACCCTCTTTAGCAAGTTCCAGCAGAACTGAAGTTATGTAGAGATGTTAGAGGGTCCAGAGGATCATTGGAGGGCTGAGAGAACAGTATCTCAGCTCAGCTTGCTCTTAAGAGCCACACTGCAGAACTGGCCTAGGGAGGGGCTGATGCCACCCTCAATGCCAGAGCCTGGCTTGTCTGCTGCAGTCAGAGTACTTTTGTCACTTCCTCACTCCAAAACCATGTTGTTTCTGCCAGGCCAAAAAGCTTCCAGTACCAACAGAAACTCCAGAAATTCACCAGCAAAACAGACATGACATCTTCCACCCTCCCTGTCATATATCTGCTCAGAGGCTGTCTCACATGGGTGGGTCTGTGTGCTGGGACCTAAACTATATGTCTGTCTTCTAACAGTAGAGGAGGTTAGGAAACAGGTTTTGCTGCTGCTGTTTGTTTCATTTTACTTCTTTGTTGAGGAGGTGAAATTCTCAGTGTAGAGAATTATCAAGAGATTTTGGCAGCCACAAGCAACAGATGTCCGCCATAATGTTTTAGGTGAGTTAGAGGCATCTTATTCCTATCTCATTGAGCTGTCAGGACATGAAGGCAGTCCTTATAATCAAAGTGACAGCCACTGTCATCAAGATTTCTAGGGTCTTTTTTCATCATGTTGCTGCCCAGTTTACAAATTTAAAACATAACTTACGTTTCACATGTTTTGTAATTTATGAAGTTCTTTTCACATTATTGCACTTTTTTTCTCACAAAACCCTGGAAGGTGGTAGTTATTAGTTACATTTACATGTGAATAAATTGATATTGCTGAAAGTGTATTTTGCCAAAGCTGGTAATTATTAGATCTAAGGGTGCAACAGAAGTTTTATCCAAATTGGTTGTTTCTAACTCAATTCACAAGTGGTTATGAAAATGGATTTTTAAAAATATATTCTTACTTATTTGGCTGCTTGGGGTCTTAGTTGCAGCACTCAGGATCTTCAATCTTAGTTGTGGATGTGGGATCTAGTTCCCTGACCAGGGCTTGAACTCAGGTCCTCTGTGTTTGGAGCACAGAGTCTTAGCCACTGGACGACCAGGGTAGTCCTGAAAACAGATTTTTGAATCTGCCAGATGTGGGTTCAGATCCCAGCTCTGCTGTTTACTAGTTTGTCACTTAACCTCCTTGAGCTCAAGTTTTCTCATCTGTTATGCAAGAATGATGGCAGTATCTACCTTGTAAGGTTATTCTGATGATTAAAAAGATACCCATAAACAAAGCAGCTAGTAGAGTGTCACAGTAGGCAGTGAGTGAATTGCATGTGATATCGTTTCTGTCATTGGGATAATCATTTATGTTATACCTTCACCATCTCAAGAGAACTGTGCGTGCATCTCTCTCATATCCTCATGAGTGTGTGCTTGGAATAACTGCAGAGAGGGAGAAAGCTTATTTATAGAGTGCCCAGGCAGACAGGTCTCTAGCTCTATTTACTGACTTTTAAATAACTTTATGAGCATCATTTTTGGAATGCTAAGAAGTCTTCTTTCAGTGAGAAAATTTGTTCACTTGTAGGCAGACTCACTTGGTCTTGGAAAGGACCACCAAGTGACCCCCTTTAAGGTGTTTCAGTTCAGTTCAGTCGTTCAGTCGTGTCCGAGTCTTTGCGATCCCATGAATCGCAGCACGCCAGGCCTCCCTGTCTATCACCAACTCCCAGAGTTCACTCAGACTCACGTCCATCGAGTCTGTGATGCCATCCAGCCATCTCATCCTCTGTCATCCCCTTCTCCTCCTGCCCCCAATCCTTCCCAGCATCAGAGTCTTTTCCAATGAGTCAACTCTTTGCATGAGGTGGCCAAAGTACCGGAGTTTCAGCTTTAGCGTCATTCCTTCCAGAGAAATCCCAGGGCTGATCTCCTTCAGAATGGACTGTTTGGATCTCCTTGCAGTCCAAGGGACTCTCAAGAGTCTTCTCCAACACCACAGTTCAAAAGCATCAATTCTTTGGTGCTCAGCCTTCTTCACAGTCCAACTCTCACATCCATACATGACCACAGGAAAAACCATCTTTAAGGTATCTTTAAGGTGTTTAGATATCTGCAAAATCCCACTTTACTTTGTGTCTTCCCACAAGTTTATAAAGTGTGCAAGGAGACTTTGAAGTTCTAATGGACCAGGGCAAAGCCCGCCTAGTTCAGAGGTCCATAGAGGCTGGCAGGAGCTCTGAGAAGAAGTCACTGTGAGGGAGGGGAAGGAGTATGAATGAGTGACCCCAAGTCAGCACCAAAGCCAAGGCTGTGGGTGCCTGAACCCCTCCATACAGTCCTTGGCTGATGCTCGAAACTGCCCCAGGATGTGGTCTCTGTTGGGAAAAACATGCGTGAATACAAAGAGCTAGGAACATAATAACAATTGTAACTCTAGGTTGGGTTTGGGTGGGGACATCTGTGATTAAACCTGGCAGTTGGGTTTAGGGAACAGGGGCTGGCAATGGAGCCACCAGCTGCGGGAATCCCCTTCGTCTGAGTGATCGACATAGTGTCCCAGTAACAGCAGCAACAATGGAAGCAGATGGGCAGTGCTTCCAATTCCCAGGATTTTCTAGTGCTCATTCCAAAGAGCAAAGCTTTTTTTTCCCCTCAGTGGCACCTCTGGATTTGGTAATAACATCAACACTGGCAGCGATCAGGGCATTTCTTTGGCTTTTTCGTATCATCGACTTTACCCTTAAAGTGAGAAAATCCAGACTGAATCTGTGGACTGAGTAAGGATACTTGGGAATTCTAACCAATACCTAGGAGGGAGCTTCTTTACATAAGTATAGAAAGCTTAGATTTTCTGCTAATCTGGGTCTGTGGGGATTCAGTGGCATTGTAATTTGTATGTGAGAGAAAAATGTTATGTTGTCAGCTAACTCTGGTAACGTTCAAGTTACATATATAAATAACTATTATAAGTGTGCTTAGAAAACAATCAAGTGCTTTTGAAATTGAAGGTAGTGGTTTATCAAAAGCCAAGGAAAGGTTATAGGCCACAGTGGAAGTGGTGATTTTCAGCACACACAGGCTAAGTACCACTTGAAATTTGGAAAGTGGCTAAAATGCTGTTTTCAGGCTCAGCAGCCAGAGGGAAGGCTCACAGAAGGGGCGGCATTACCTGGTCTCCACCTCTGCACTCCTTGGGGAGCCCACAGCTCAAGTGAAAAGAGCAGGAACTCTGGAGACAATTGGACTGGATTCCACCTAACTTTGGGAGCCTCACTTAACCTTTCTGAGTCCCATCTGCAAAATGGGAACAAACGGACCTACTTTATGGGCTGTAATGGTGCTGACTGACATAATATTGGGAGTCTAGCACATCGTTATTAGAGCATTTTGGGTTTTGTCATCCGCTTCCTCTTTTCCGTGTTTGGTGGGTGTGGGGGAAAGCGATGGGGTCAGGGCCCAATAAGTGCTTTCTTCATGCTGCTGGCAGACCTCCTAAGACTCCTGTCACTACTAGGTTGGCCAAAAAGTTTGTTTGGATTTTTCCATACCATCAGTGGTACTTTTTGGCCAACCCAATATTTCGATAGTTCTTCCCAACTCCTTTAAAAAGAACACCTATTCCTTTGGAAGTTTTATGATTTAAAAATAGCTAGTGAAATTTTGATGATTTGGACTAATTTATTGGTGTGTTATAGGATCAGGCTAATGGGGTCTTGGGTTCCATTTCCACCCTGGCAGTTTGCTTCTCATAAAACAAAAATCTGTTTCAGGCCACTGTCTGCTCTGCTTTTTCTGTTGTAGAGTCAGTTGGTAAGGGCACTGCGGTGACCTTCTGCAGGTGATAGGATTGCACTTACCTTGAAGGGGAGACCTGGGGAGGGATGAGGCTGCCGAGCAAGGCCAGGCTTGGGGCAGGCTGCTGTGACTGAGGGACAAACCCAACCATGACAGGCTCTGCAAACCTGTCATTAAATGCCAGTCCATGAGGGAGTTTTTTTCCAGTTCCATTTTATGAAAGAAAAAGCTGAAGCTCAGAGTGGTGAAGTGCCCTGTTGAAGACAGTCTGGAGCAGAAATAGATATAAATTCATGGCTCTGGATTCAAAAAGCTTATTCACAAGACAAGAGCTTTAGGCCACGCCTTCCTCTTTTCCATTAAGGCAAACTCTTTCACTGCTAAATTTGTCTTGGTTCTTTAGAGTTGCACTGAAATTAATAAAGGTCTCCTTTCCTAATTGTGCAATCAAAATAAATTATGTCCACAAATTAGAAGGCAAGGAAATTGCATGTGCATTTTGGGTGCCCCGATAATGTCCTGCAGTAAATTGTTTTCATATAAATTGCATGCTTAATTAATTGCTTTCAAAAATGCCCATGTATTTCCCTGCAAATACATCTCTGCGTGCAATTCATAAAATACAAAGACAAATTAAATTGCCGATCCCCATATAAAAATGTTGCCTTTTGTGTATCCTGGCTACACTCATTCTGCCCTCTTTCCAGTGAGCGCAATAAACCCAGTGAGCCTCTTCCTTTCCAAGTTGCCCCTGGGTATCCGATTCAACAGATTTGAGGTCTCTCTTAAATTACAACCAGAAAAAGCAATAAAGCGGCGGTGTGTGCCACAACTGGGTTCATTGAATATCTGCTGGCATCAGGTGTCTCCTAAGACTGAGTCTCCCAGACTGAAAGACAGCTCGAGGCAGTGAGCCTTGGGAAAGCTAGTCATCCTCAAGATAAAAATAAACAAAGTGCCTCCAAACATCTAAAATTAAAAACAAAACAAAACAAAAAAACACTCCCAACAAAAATGAATGCATTTTTTGTTGATGAAAATATAGAAAAGGATGGAAAAATTGCCTTCCATAATCCCACTACTCAGATATAATCACAGATAACCACATCTTGTTCTAACAAAATATTAAATGTCAAAAAAATTTAGATGGTCATGGGCTGACTTAGATGATTTGTTTAGAAAATTATTTTTAGGGATGAGTTTGGGTTTGCACGATGTTTATTAAAGACTGTATCCTCTACTTCAGGCTCCCACATACATTATGCCTCAATAGCTACAGTTAATGTTTAAAAATGACCCTGCTGTGACCTCCCTGCGGCAAATCCTCCTGCTCTGGTTTCCAGAAAGGAATTGTGCAAACAGAAAGTGTAGGGAATGCTTTGCTAGGTATTAGAGTTTATTTGCCAACAAGAATTCAAAGCCTGAAAGTTTTGTTTTGGAAAAATATTTCAACAACAGTTCTTGATACAGAAGTGCTCAACACAGTGGGAAGAGTGACTAGGTAACTGTTCTCTGCTCAGTCAGTGTTAGCTGAGGTGAGAGTAGACCCAGCAGAGCCATGCTCATCAGCTAGCACAGCTTGCCTTTAGCTGATAATTCTTGCAGCTGGAGCTGGAGGGCTTGTCTTTTGAAAGCAGAATGAAACACAAGTCAGAACATGCTGAAATGGTCCAATTTGTGGGGTGCTGGGTCTATCCATTCCTGTAGAGACCAAAATCTAGGCTAAATTGTAATGGAAGAGTCAAACTAAGGCTTGAAATCTACTCAAGTGTTATTTCCAGGGATAGCCAAGGCCAAAAATTAAAGCAAAACTGAATACCTTGCACTGATGCAGTTTTGCAGATCGTGTGAATTGGCCTTGCTTCTGGTTCCAGTTCTCATTCAGGATGTACCGTGGAAAATTTGACTTTAAGAAGAGCCCGGTTCCTTCCTCAAAGGGCAGCATCTGAGCTGTTGTTTGGAGTTGTCAAGACCCTGCACTTCCTCACCACACCATGCCCACGATTGAACAGAGAACTTTCTGGCTGACTCAGACAGCTAAGGAGGTAGAGATGTTTAACAAAATCCTGAAAAAGCTGTTGTTTTAAAACAACTCTGCCTTGGTGCCTGAAGATGTACTAAAGTGAGAGAAAAGGTGGCCGGAGGAAAATACTGAGACCAAATTTACATATAGTGTCCATTCCTTCTCATTCTTCCAGAACAGAAAAAGGCAAACACAGTGAAAAACCAAAACATTACCACCTGGATACATTATGCCACCATAAATGTTAGAGGATAAAAATGTATTCATCTAAGTACATGTGGCATATGCCTGAGCTTGTGGGGACACAGAGTCACCCACACTTGCATGTCACGAATGAAGTGCTGATTCTTGAAAAGCTTATGAAACTGACAAAATTTGTATTTAATGTTTTCTAGCCATCTTTCAGAGTCGGACACGACTGAAGCGACTTAGCAGCAGCCGCCATCTTTTTGGATCATTCCTTGTCTTTCTTAGCTTGTTAAGCCCTATGTCCTCTATCTCCATTTCCAACCATTATTTCCCACTGAGACTTGCTTTTTTTGTTTGGTGACAGTAAGCAACCCGCTGATGAGCTGAGTTTTGAATGCAAAGTGCTCTTCTTTTGGAAAAAAATCTGAGTATGATATTTTACAAATACCCTGGGTAAACTATCCAGCATAGAACCACATAATCTCGGTATAAATCCAGTGATTTCCCACTCAGTAATGTGGGTCCCTTTTCTAATCCCTCAAACCCTCAGGCCTCATCATGATAACATGATGAATTCTCTTGGAACAAACAGGTGACAGTCCCCCCACTCTCCCTTTCTGGGCGTGCCTCTTTGAAAATATAATAGGCTCAGTAAGAGACTGGACCTTTTGATCTTATGATGCAAAATCATGGGCCTTCTGGCCTTTGGAGCAGTAAATACATATCTCTGAAGTCACTTCCTCCCTGAGATGTGCAGGAGATAGTTACAAGGTACATCCATTTATCTCTAAGGGAGATAAGAGAAACTGTAATTGTTCTTTCTTCCTCTTCACTGTATAAGTTTGTGCAAAATTCTTGTCCAGACTCTGTAGTCACTTTAGTGCTGTCATACATGTCTGTAAATCTGATAATGCCTACTCATTAACAATAATGCCCGCTCTGTCTTCTATATTGCGATGGAAGAATCTTTTGTTGGCAGGATTACTTTACTTCTCCAAAAACCTATTGGCTGCTTTCTAAGTATAGCTATGCCTGTGGGCTTGTGGGTATTTCTTTAGAAAAGAGATATATGAGTGTGGAATGATTAATATCACTTGCCTTCAGATGGTGATATAGTTGGAAATACATCCCTGTGGTTACCGGTGACTGTTGGCAGACCCTTACATTTTGGAAGGAGTGAATACACCTAGGATTTGTATAGGCTCTAAAGAGAACCAGTGCTTTAGGAAGTTGGGATTCAGTAAACATTTATTGTATGATTGAACGTCTGGTAAGTGAGAGGTGGGTTTTCTAAAAGTCTTATCTTTTTAAGGTACTGAGGAGCCTCTTGGGAAAAGGGCACTGGTAATGCTGAGCTTGGTTTGGTGTAACCGGGCCTTGATCATCAGAGGAAAGGGACATGCTGTGTGCGCTCTGAAGGCTGCCACTCAAATCTGTCTCTTTCTGGCCCAACCTCAGGATTCAGTTCTGCTTAATGGAGATAAAGGGATGCAGGTAGAATATGGCTGTTATTCCACTAAAACCAGCAAACCGTAGGAGAGCAGAGCGTCACTGTTTTCAGGCTCATCTGAGCAGCTGTCTCATGGCAGAGGAGCGAGTATCATTTTCCCTCCATCACCACAGGCCAGGGCTCGGCACCTCGGGGGCTCTGATGTGGAGGTAGAGGTGACAGAGGTTCCTGGGAAGAATGGGCTGATTGGCGAGCACACCTAGGACCTTCCTTGGGGACTCCCAGAAATAAAGGAGATAATAAGACATTATTTCAGGAGGAACTGTGGTCCTGTAGTAACAAGTGGAGTCAGGAGTTGATGACACTTGAATTGTCTTTGCCACTAAAACTGTTAGAATACTCTCAGCCAGATAAGGCCTAGGCGAATTTGTGCTTTAAAAATAAATACTGCATTTATTCCATTACCCTGATAAACAGAAAACTTTAGCACTTGAACCCAGATTTCCTCCTATTTGTTCAGAGCAGTAATAGAAAGGTAAAGATTCAGGTTTTTCTCAATTCCAAGCCAGTTGTAAGTGCAACAGTACAATCTGCCTGGTGCCAGTGAAAAAATAATATTCTGTATACTTTTTTTCTTAGACCATTAAATTTTACTGCTTTTTAACGGAGATGAAGGAATATGATATCAGCATGCTTCTCTAACTATTGCTTCCAAACCAAGGTTCCAAGACAGCTGGTTCCTGGCCTATACCTCTATTTCTTCTATTCCTCCTCCCCTCTCCCATCCCTTGTTAAAATCTTTAAGTTTTCCACCAGACACCATAAGAAACTGAGCTCCACGCATCTGTTTTATGTCATCCCAGTTGACAGTGTATTTCCAGAATCCTGGAACTCCTGCCATTGCTTAATCTTGTATCCGGGAGCAGAGCCTATGAAGCAAGGGCAGGAAGCAAAATCTGTAAACTCCCTGGGATCCTGCCCTAAATTTTACCTTTTGGAGGAGTTGGGGTGGTGGGGGAGCAGCTGTCAGTCTGTTAGACTGTGTGCCAGGGTCCTTGGGACTTCCAGCAATAATGGAGCAAGGATTTCTCAGGACTCTGAAGGTGGCTGAAAGTGGGAAGCTGGGTAGAACCTACAAAGAAGGTGTTTGGTTTTGAATGAGTCCCAGCTTGGGAACAGGATGTAGAAAATCAGAACCAGACAAAAGTGGAAATGCAGGAAGCATGGCACAAGTGTAAAATTAATTGCAGGGTTTTTAGTTGCTCAGTTGTGTAAGTCGGCTTTCTGAGGTCCATAAATTATTGCTTAGAGAGTACAGTAGAGAAGGCAAATTATTATCAGGCAGGTGTGTGGCTCTTCAGACACGTAATCAATTTAAATTGAATTTTGTGCACAATATACAGTGCTGTCCTTCATCCTCCAAGAGAGGTTTTCTTCCTGGGTATGGAAGTGGGGTGTAGCGCAAGAAGCACTGGTTTCAGGGCCAAGGGAATTCAGATTTTGTCATGATTATGTCGATTCGTGGGCAAAATCTTAATTTATCATGGCTTTGATACACAAGATGGGATTGAAAACCATCATAATAAGTATTTCTGAGAATTGCCAAGAGGATTAAATGAATTCTCATGTGAAAGAGGCATGTGGCAGCAAAATAGCTGATCTGCCAGTCTGGTCAGATTGCACCCAGCTCCCATTCTCACCACTTTCAGAGGCCTTGTTCCACCTACACTCGAAGTCCCAAAGAACCTGGCACAAGACATATCAAATATGGACAGTTGTCCCTCACCCCTCGGAAAAGCAAAATTTAGGACAGGATCCTACAGAGTTTACACACGTGGCTTTCTGCTCTAGTCTCATAGATTCTGGTCACAGATATAAGATTAAACAACAACAAGATGTAAAGCTCAGCTCCAAAGTTGGGTCTGTGATATGTTGAGCTCATGGGTGGAGCCCAGATACTTTTCTGACACCAGCTCTGTCCTTCCTTTTCCAAGTAGAGAAGCTGAAAGGAGGACAGGAAGGAGGATTAGAAGGAAGGAAGGAAGGAAGCGAAGATAGATTGATCTTTTTGGCTCACAGTGGCTCTGAAGTCTTTTCCCACGACTGTGTGTTGAGTGAATATTTAAACGTGAAATCAACTGCTGGGCCCTGTGAAAGCTGCCCTTTGCTCCCTGTGTGGCTGTTTCCCTGGACAGTTTGTTGGAAGGTGGGCTGCCCTAGCCCACCCACAGGCTTTCTTCTTTCCTCCTGCTTAGGGCTTTCTTTCTTTCAGCAAAACAGTCTGTTTCATTAGCTTTTTTGCTGTCATCTTTTGCCTGTGCCTGTCCAGCCTAGCAACTCTGAGCTAAACTTAGCCCACCGCCCCACCTCCCAGCCCCCACACACTGTTTGTTGACAGACAGACAGGCTGATTGGCATGCAATTAGACTTTAATAAAGTCTTAAGTGCAGAATAATATGAGATCTGATGTTCACTGCATGAAGGTAGATGTTCGCTGCATGAAGGTAAATGTTCCCTCTTTAGCAAGAAGTGTCTTTTATTTTGTCCTTAAGGTAAGATGTCTGTCTTTCTTGAGAGAGTCAGGAACAACTGGCTTTATTATAAGACTCTAAACTCAGAGAAAGACTTCAACTTTCTCAAGATGAGGTTGTATGAAAAGAAAGGTTAATGCCCTTTTCCTTATGTGGACACGTAACTAATTCTACAGTTTGCAGACTTTGTAGTCATGTCTCTTGTTTTTTTCACTGTAAATACTGAATGGATGGGTCTTGGCAGGAAGAGGGAACCAGGGTGGCAGCCAGTATCAGGCCTCTTAATGATAGAAAATGGATTTGGGAGGAAGCATATCAATATAGAAATGCTGAGTCTGGTATAGAAACTGGAGCAAGTTGCCAGAGTGCCTTGGGTTGTGTACTCTTGGAACAGAGCAGCCAAGCCCTGAGGGGCCTCCTGAAGGAAAAGCAGAAATAGAAGCAGGCACACTTGCAGTCGGCAGGCACGGAGCTCTCTGGGGAGAGCTGGAAGCAGCAGGGCGACCTAGTTTTTCCATTTTGTTCCTGGTCTTCTGATAAGGGTCCTGGAATTGTTGTCCTAAATCCACTTTGATTGTAAGTGGGCAGGGGTGGGGTCGGGGGAATGAAGGTGTGTGTGTAAGAGGAGAGATCTGTGTTCTATACCTCCCTGGCAGCTGTACCTTTCACGTTCCTCATTTTGCCTTTAGGATACTATAGGAATCCTATAGTGCTGTAGGAGGCCCATAACTATCTAAGGCCCTCTCCATCAATTTCCCATTAAAGTATGACCAGTAGGGAAAGGAGGACTTTGAAAGCAGAAGTACCACCTATAAAGCACACAGTATCTTAAAGGTGAAATAGAGAATGTGATAAGTAAGAACCATTAGGGAAAACACTGACGCAAATCTCTGTCTCTCTCTCTCACACATCCACTCTCTCACATTCATCCACAGTGACCACATCCTACACTCCCTTCTAGTCAACTGGAAAATGAATTTAGAAGAATTTCAAGACCCTTATCAGACAACCTGAAGCAGAATGGGAAAAAATTGTTCTGTTAAATAATTATGTTGTTTTTATAGTATATGAATATGTCCATATATCCACATAGTATACCCGTATTAGTTGTTGTGTCCAGGTCTGTATGTGTCATAGTATTATGAAAAAAAAAAAAAGACTGCATAGGTCCTTGCCTGTTTGGGGCCTGAGGGCTTCTCCATGACCAACCTCACTAGCATCTTTATTATGTGCTCAACCAGTGAGATCAACAGTGGATTCACCAAGTGTCCTTTAATAGATGTGGTGACATTACTCAGTCACATTTTCACCTGCTCATTCATGCCAGAAATTTCTTAATAAGACAGAAGAACTGAGAGGGTTCTGTTTTAGCTTCTATCTGCATTCGTGAATGTTTTGTCAGAGAGTTTCCTAAGAGCCGTTGCTAGTGGGGAGAAGGCTTTGGACATTTGAGCAGTAATGATGCCTTCCACTCCAATAGCATTTGGTAACATTGCTCACTCAGCCGCACTTGCTCAAAGTAAGGTCTTTGGGGTGCCTCCTCTCATCTTTCCCTGGATTCAGAGTAGAAGTTCTCCAGGAATTGTTGTGGTTCCTAAAGTGTCCTCAGTCCTGAAAGGGGCCTTCATTGTTTTCTATTTCACAAAACTGTTGTCAAACTTCAGCCCTTGCCCATCTGTTAGGTTTCTTCCTTGTAATAAGGGCCTTTAGGAAGCCTTCACATGACCCTCTCTACTAAAACCATGGCAACCCCCCCCACCCCCCACGCCACGACTTAGAATACAGACTCAGAGGAGACTGGCATTCTGGGAGTGGGGGCAGGATTATTTTCTGAGTTGTTTTTTTTTTTTTTAATTAGGCCTATTAGAAAAGCCAATACAATATAAAAATTATCTCAACAGTTTTTCCTGTCATGATGCTGAAATGGTAGACATGGTCTTTTCTGTGAAGGTCCCCCATGTTAAATCATAATATCAGAGGATAGTGACTGAAGGCTATGCTGTACAAGGCTTGGTCTGCAAGAAGCAAAGGTGTGCACGTCACCTGCATTATGTGGGCCCAGACAACAGTTCTGCACACTGAATTACTGGTCTATACACTTACACACACAACATTTGAGAAACAGTGCAAGCCAGGATTCTCAAGACCTAGACCTGAATTTGCAAATATCCCTTGGATATCATCATATGAATGAAGTGAGGGAGCTCACAGTCATCTCAAATTGGACTTCTTTGCCTCCCAGAGTTGCTTCCTTATGTTGCTTTATCCTGGTCAGTGACATCAGTATCTACCCAGGCAACCTGTATAGAAGCTACACAATCACCTCTGCCATTTTCTTTTTCTTCCTGACCTTCCTTTAAAACCCAACTTGAGTTTCATCACCCTCCTTGAAGTTTTCCAGTAGTTTACCAAGACTTTTTTTTTAATGCCTCTGTTAGCAGATTTATTAACAAGTCTGTTATGTATGTTTCAGTTTCTTCCTCCCTAAGAGTTGACCTCTCTCTGTTTTGCTTTTTTGGTGCAAATCTTAATGCCCTCTTCCCCCTTATTCTGCTGCCTCTGAGTACCTAATACAGCGTCTTATATATAGTATGGACTCACCGAGTGCTTGTGAATATTTAACCATTTAGACTTGTGACATTCTCTTCTCCATTTCCCCTAGGACCCTTTGATATTGGTGTTGTTTCTTGATCAAGGGATCATGGAGCTTTCTGGTGTTCCAGCAGCAGGTGTTAAATAAACTTACTTAAACTGTTCTCATTGTTATGCTGGCAGCACTCTCAAATTGTCTTCTTTGATAATCCAGCCTCTCAAAATGGAGCTACTACTTTCCAGGAGTTGAGGTTGTGGGGCTCCCTTGTGACACCTACTGCTCTGTAGTCAAGATCTCCCACTTCCTTCTCAGTGCCTGCCAACCTTGCAGACCTTCCGAATGTTGCAGGAAGACGAGAACAGGAAGGACAGGGCTTGTTACTTGTAGCAACTGTGCCCTGATTCCCTGAACCATCTTGCAGGGTTTCCTAGTGTGGCTTTTTAGAAGCCTTCCCTTATACGCCCCCCTCCCTGGATTGTTTGCCCTCTTGTAGACACAAGGTTTAAAGAATCGTATTGTAGAATCTTAAAGGTATTTAAACAAGATGGCCTTCTGGATCCTCAGGATCCTGTTAAATGCACCACTTTTGATCTCAGCTCAGCTGGGAAATCTTTTCTTTTGTACAAACTTGGGAAAAATCAATATAAATGGCTGTGAGATACTGAAGTTAATCCCCACTCCTGCTGTTTTCTTACCCACCATCTCACTGTTCCTAAAAGAAAAATGGTCTCTGGCTTCATGAAATATTTTACAATACTGGCTACAATGGGAATACTTATTTTTCTCTTGGAGAAAAGTAAATGATAATTCCTGAGTTACTCAGATAATGAAGGCAAAAACTTAGTTTCTGGAAGATCTAAGAGCCGTGTGGCTTGGGTAAAAGGATTCCCTGGCGGGTATTTGTGGCCCCATCCTTCCACCCTCCCTGAGGTGTGAGGGATGTGGGTGAGAGAGTCATGGGCTTCTCTCAAAGTAATGAGAGTCTCTGAGCACTGACCTCTAATGCTGCTCATTGAAAATATTCCTTTTCACAGCATGTTTACACAGCAACTCTTTGGCTGTTAAACAAATACAGTGTTTAATAGGCCCAGAGTGATCTGCTTACAGGGGAGCCTGTAACAATCAGAGGGAGACCAATGCCAGAATATTAAGAAAATAACACGTGGCTTAGACAAGCAATGATCCTTGAAGGGAACAACAGTTTGTAGGAGACAAGATAAATGCCACCTGCAGCAGTGACTTCAGGGGAAGATCCAGGGTATGGTCTTCTCTGGAGCAAAAGCAGTTTTCCAGTATCCTGAACAGCCAGCTGAGGTGGAACGCTGGGAGAATGAGTCCACTGTTTGGTTCTTCGCTGGATGGTTAGTTATTTCTTGTATCACTGGAGCTGATGAACTATGCCTGTTGTTGTAGCTGTTATTTCACACCACCAGGCATGCTCCCACTTTGTGTAGCACCTGTAGATCTGTGCAGAACCTCAGGATCTCTGAGAGTCACATTCACCATTTATTGTGTACTTACTGTCTGCCAGGCCCAGCACACATTGTCTTTGTTGTCAGTCACTAAGTCATGTCCAACTCTTTGAGACCCCATGGACTTCAGCACACCAGGCTTTCCTGTCCTTCACTATCTCCTGCAGTTGTCTCAAACTTATATCCATTGAGTCAGTGATGTTATCCAGTCATCGTATCCATTGTCTCCCTCCTCTTCTCTTGCCCTCAACCTTCCCAGAATCAGGGTCTTTCCCCATTAATTGGCTGTTTGCATTAGGTGGCCAAAGTATTGGAGCCTCAGCTTCAGCATCAGTCCTTCCAATGAATATTCAGGGTTGATTTCCTTTAAGATTGACTGGTTTGATCTCCTTGCTGTCCAAGGGACTTTCAAGAGTATTCTCTAGCACCACAGTTCAAAAGCATCAATTCTTTGGTGCTCAGCCTTCTTTATGTCCAACTCTCACATCTGTACATGGCTACTGGAAAAACCATAGCTTTAACTATACGGACCTTTGTCAGCAAAGTGATGTCTCTGCTTTTTAATACGCTAAGTTTGTCGTAGCGCTCCTTCTAAGGAGCAAGTGTCTTTTTATTTTTGCTTTGCATGCATTGTGTTGTTTAGTCTCAATGGGAGGTATGTATATTTAAAATACCTGTTTGCTAGACAAGAAAACAGTAGTCCACAGAGGATAAGTGACTTGTCCAAAGTGACACAGCTTTTAAGTGGTGGAACTAAGACTCAAACACTGGTTCTTTCTAGTCCAAAGCTGCTGAATTAGAACTCACAACACTGTGATCAGAGGAAGGTCAGAGTAACTGGCTAAGCACCTTCACGTAAGCAAGTCACGGTGGGGACACAGACATGATAGTGAGGTCTAAGAGTGTCATCTTAAGTGATCCCCAGGAATTGTAGCCTTTATAAGGTGATGTGGATTTCCCTGAGCCCTGCCACTACTGCAGTGTCTGCAGACCAGCAGGGACTTGAGACAGCACTTGTGGATTTGGGATGTTTACCTTATAAGCATAACCCTGAAGGTCACACCTCTCACATGAGATACTGAAAGTGTACTATATTACTGCATTCTAAGGTTGGAAATTATTTTGAGGGGCAAAAATTGAACATACAAATATTCTTGATATGACATCTTTCTGTTAATTTGTTCACTTCCTGAATTTTGTTTTGCTGCTGGGGATAATGGTGATAGGAAGACAATCTGAACTGGTTTTCCAAATCTCGAAAAGAGAGTTTGGAGCAGGACAAGTCGAGGGGTCTGGAGCCTGGTGGAGAGGGAGAGAGCAGATCTAGAGGAGCTCTGAAGATGAGTAGATTGTGGGACTGTGGTGAGAAAGAGAGAATCCTTTAGGCATTAATTATGTCACCATCATTTACACTTTTTTCAGAACTGATATCTTTCTTTTGGGTGTGGCACTCTTAGGATTTGCCTGCACAGGAAGCACCCAGGATTATTTGGATTATAAAAATTGGTACCTTCAATGTGTGCACAACACTTTATAGTTTAGAAAGCATTTTCTCACTTGATTCTCACAATCACACTGTTGTGTTGTAGGGAGGAGGAGTCTAATCAAGCTCATTTCACAGATGAGTTCATGAAGGTTTTGAGACATTTCTGCCATCACATAGCTCTCATCCCTCAACAAGTGCAAGAACCCAGAGTCTCTGATAACCTCTATCAACGGGCTCCTTGGAGGCTACCTTTAAGAGTACAAGAGTGAAAGACATACCATATTGGGTCAATCTAATGGCTCACTCCACCAGTTATTTCCTTTGAATAGGCTGGAGCCAGGGATGTTTTATAAAGGAGTGTAGCAGCTGCCTCTGCAACTTCAAAAGCTGAGAATGCATCCAGACACCTCCAACCTCCTTTTGACAAGCAGTAAGAGATCAGGTGTCTACAATTTTTCCAAACCCTTCTTGAACCTATTTACATTTCTTGGCTTGTTCAGCTTTTTGGGATTAACAAGTTCCACATGTTTACCACCTGCTGTATGAAGAGGTACTTCCTTTGGTTATTATTTTAAATGACTGCTTTGCAGGCTTAAGTGCTCCCGTGCCCCCAGAGCCCCTTCCTGACTGGTTATAGTCCCCAGGATGCAATGTCTGCCTGGCTCGCATGCACTTCTGCTGCTGTTGAGGTGAGCTTGGTGGTGGTAGCTACAGTATAGCACATGAGGAGGCGGGTACCCAAGGGATTGCTTTTAGGGTGCAAATACTACCTGTGTGCTGGCGTAAAAATTGGAATTGGCTTCCCCTCCAGTGCTCTGACAACTTGAAAGCATGAAGCACAGATCTCCATTATGAAACTTTTGCCTTGTGTGTGCCTGTGTCCTTCTGAAAACCTTCACTGTTCTAAGGAATTCCACGCTAGTCCAAATGAAATAACTGCAAAATCACACTTGCATGAATGTGCTATTCCAGCTTGAATCCTTTCTAGCGACTGACCTTGCTAATGTGAGCATGTTCATATGGTTAAGATTAATGAGTCAATTATTTTTATACAAGCTATCCCTCATGTAGGCTGTTTTCCTTGACTTGACTATGTTAATTAATAAAAAGCATTCAATCCTCCTTCCATTTCAGTTTGTGGTTAATCAAGTGCAATTATCAATAAGGTTATGGTGAATGTCTGTGTGCTTAGGAGCCTCTAATGAAAATAGGATATATTTGGCTATGAAGAGAAGTACTTAAAGTTCCTCTTCAGCGAGTGCTTCCAGAAGGAAATAAGGCTATGGATCTTGGAAGGCAGAGGCTGCCATTATAAATATAGTGTGCTTTTAATTAAATAAATACTGAAACAAATGTGATTGAATATGAGATAATCCATTCATGTGGATATTACTTCATGTCATGCCTTAAATTATTGCTTCCTAGGGCTTGGCCTGGCTTTTGCTAGTTGAAGAGTGGAGTATACAAATTTATCCTCCATAAATGCACAAAATCTTGCATGCTTTCAGTGCAACAGAGCTCTGAAATGACAGCATTATGTAAGGAAAGTCCAAAAAAAAAAAAAAAAGCCACTGAAAGTTACAGAGAAATTTAAGTAGCATTTGTTTACATCATCAGTGGTTCCCTTGCTCTATGGAAGGTAGTAAAGGGATAAATTTACATAAAATAGTTCCCTTGATGACTGGCATATTGTAAGTGGTTGGAGTGTTAATCATCTTTGCTATTATTATTACCAGTGTTCCTTTAAAAAAATGATACCTTTTAGCACTTAATATCTTATTTGATTTTTGTCTTTCAGAGACATAGTACTTGTGTGAAAGGATACATGCTTGAGGATAGTTTGGGTTTGTGGAAGAGGTGGTTAAAATGGGAGTTTCAAGACCCTTCGGTAGTTGGTAGATACCAAGCCTTTAAAAAAGGGAGTGCGTTGAACTGATGACTTACTGGACTTGTGTGTTTCAGGACAGACAAGTGAATTTAGTGAATGGTCAGTTGCTTAGTTCAGGTTAAACCACATGGATTTTAAAATGCCATAAGCTTTTGATACCTGAGAGTATTTGTAAATACTGAAATGTCATTTTCAGGAGACAGATTTCTACAAAGCTGTTTTCTCATACATACAAAGTAAGTGACTATTGTCACATTTTTACTCCTCCTAGTTGTCATTAAAATTACCTTAACTAAGGTCAGGGAATCATTCATTGCCCAGGAAGTGCTAAGCCATGACATGCTTGTGAAAACAAGACAATTACTTTTGAGGTACAGATGATTGCTTCTAGAATTTTTCCTGCTTATACTTCATGATCAGAAAGGGGAAGAGAGAGAAAGGATGCTGAGAAGCTAAAGAGGTGTTTGGGAAGTTGAAGACAAACCTGATGAACTTAGTAAGACCGGTTTATTATCTCTCCAAGAGGGCATGAGTGCCAAAGAGGGTGGAAAGCTTCCCATGACATGACTTGCTCACAAAGCATTCACTGAGGACCTTCCCTGGGCCAGGGAGTGGGTCAGGTGCTGGAGCTGTAACAGTAAAGAGAAAGTGAAGTCGCTCAGTCGAGTCCGACTCTGCGACCCCATGGACTGTAGCCCACCAGGCTCCTCCCTCCATGGGATTCTCCAGGCAAGAGTACGGGAGTGGGTTGCCATTTCCTTCTCCAGGGGATCTTCCTGATCCAGGGATCGAACCCGGGTCTCCCACATTCCAGGCAGACGCTTTTTAACCTCTGAGCCACCTGGGAAGCCCATGTACCAGTAAAGTACTAGAAAAATTCCTGCCGTCAAGGAGCTTTCAGTTTATTGGAATCATATGGGATGGACGTAGCCCCAAACGAGTACATTTGGTAGAGCAGAGCTGGGTATGGCAGGCACAGTTGACTTTACATGGTGCCACTGTGGTGTATTGCTGCCAGCTCTTCAGCTTGTGAGACTGACTGTGTATCTCCTCCCAGCTAGGTGTTCAGTGATACCATGTTGGTAGCTTGAAATCAGCCATGGTGGTAGTATTTACACCACATGAATTGGCAAACAGTGCAAGTTAGGGCTATTCTCCCTGCAGAGAGCCAGTTGGTAAACATTACTAGCATGTTCCTGGTACTCCTTGGGGTGGCGAGGGGATGTATAAGAATCCATAATATAGATAAGGGGATTATTAGGCTGAATCATGTAGAGCAAATAGAAAATAGCCACCATTGGATTTTTAGGAGAGGAATTCAAGTGTTTATTTGAGGAGTGTGGGGGCTTGTATAGAGATTTTCTTTTCTGAGGAGATGGGGAAAGCAGGGCTTGTATCAAATATATTTCTGATGAGTATAAACTCTAGACAGTGTTTCAATCATCAGCTTTTATTGAGGTCATATTCTTCTTTTTATTTATCTTTGTGTGTATACATGTGTGTATACATAAATCTATCTATGTGTATCTATCTGTAAAATCTTACACATGGTGAATAGTAATAAATGTGTCTTGTATAAATGAATGCATCTTGGTATTCCTTAAGCTTGCTCAATTACCCTATCTGAATGGGGTCAACTGTTTTCACTAACTATATATCAAGCACTGTGCCAGGCATTCTATATAATTTTATGTATGCATTTTATAGAAGAAACTAAGACTTGTAGAGGGTTAAGGGAATTGCTGAAGATCATAATAGAGCTCATAGCAGTAGAAGCACTCTTCAAACCTACATCTGTTTGATTCTGAACCCCATGTTTTTTCCAACTGTCCCACATTTCCTTTCAGTCAGGAGCCGGTTGTCACATATGAATGACTAGTAGAGACAGTAGGAGTCTGGGAGTGATCATGAGGGAATGTGGGCATGAGGCAGATGGTCTCTGATTTGAAAATTACTGGCTTAGTGGATATTGCATCCTCCCGATTTGACTCCTTTGGTGACATTTACGTTAGCACCTTGGCTGATCCATGGTAACCTTTTCCTTGGACTCCTGATCTGAAATGCAGCTTGACACACTTATATAGTACAGCAGAAGGCTGAAAAATGAGGTTTGGATTGCTTTTCCTATCCCACCCTCAATTCAGTTACCAAGAAAAGATCTTTCAGATCAAAACACTTTATTTCCCCACCCGCAGAAAAGATGTCAGACAAAAATGTTTAGAGATTATTTTGGATGTGGTACACTTGTACTGCATTCAAAGACCAAATATGATAGAGGCTTTAGGATTATCTATTAGTTGAAAATGGAATTCTAAATTTTAGTATTTCAACAGCTTGCTTCATGCACTTTAACTTTGCCCTATTTTGACCTCCGAGTGAAACTGTACACTGTTTTTATTCCCATTCTTCAGACAAGGAAATTAACTTTTACTCCTTAAATCTTGGCTTAATGTGACTTACTACTCATGTGTGCTGCATCCAGAATTCTCACAATGGGAGAAAAGAAAATAGAAAGAAAGTTGCTCAGAGTTGAATTTTTCCAAGTGAGGGATGAGGACCTGGAGAAGAGTTTGTAGTTACATTGCCATGTTATAAACATCTGTAAGGTTCAGGGCCATGTGGGTAACTTCTGGAAAACTAGTAGTTAAAGGAGCAGTGATTAGATTCCCTTATATTACCCTGTATCAATAGTGTTCTTGGGCTTCCCAGGTGGTGCTGTTGGTAAAGAACCCACCTGCCAATGCAAGCGACCTAAGAGAAGCGAGTTTGATCCCTGGGTTAGGAAAATCCCCTGGAGAAGGGAATGGCAACCCACTCCCAGTATTCTTGCCTGGAGAATCCCATGGACAAAGAAGCCTGGTGAACTACTGTCCATAGGGTCGCAAAGAGTTGGACACGACAGAAACGACTTAGCAGAAGCAGCAACAGAGTTCTTGGTTGGAAACAATTGAAGCCTATTGTGGTTAAATTAAGGAAGAGAGGAACTTCTTGGAAGGTGGTTGAGCAGCTCGTGGAATCCAGGAAGGTTGGACAACAGGTCAGGTACTAATCAAGGGAGGCAAGACATGGTTGAGGCATGGCCATGGCAGGGAGTAGGGAGGTCCTGTCTGTCAACGGAGGACTGTCCAGTGCTATTGGCCCCATAGTCAGTGGTCAGTTATCATGCTGCTGGATTGCTTCCATGCTTCCGGATCCTCTAATCTGCCATAACCAAGTGAAAATGACTGGACTGAGCCCACACTTTTCACTTAAAGATGTGTAGGAGCATGAGGTGGGGGCATCTGATTGGCTATGCCAAGTCATCTGGGCACACTTTAGCCTCCTGGGGGGCGAGAGAGGGGCTATCTGTGTTTCTTTGACTTTCCCAGCAAGCAGTGAACTCTGTCTCCTATCAATTCTGTGACTTGCCCAGATAAGAGGGGGGTCTAGATGCTGGGCAGTCCTGAATAAACCTTGTTTACATGTCCTAGCTTTTGCATAGAAATATGCCTACAAAGGAGCCGGGATAGCCCCATTTGTATGGAGCAGTGTTCAAACAGGCATGCTGTTATACTAATGGCCATGAGTCTAATTGTGATACATTTATTTCTCTAAATCCACAGCCCTCCTGAACCTATTATGTACACCAAGTGAATTTGTCCGGCTTTGGGTTCATCTGATTCAAGCAGGAATGCTCACATGCAGGCTGACTTCTTTCCCACTTTGTGGCTTTGCAATTCAGAAGATGTAAAGAGGTTTTCCCTGGCTTTCAGCCTCCCTATCTATTTTGATCATAGAGGTTAATAATGCTGAAAAGCACTCAGAGTATATAAGGCTGTGGAGGAAATGAGAGCTCTATGTTTTATGGCTGGAACATGACTGGTAATGTATCTGCCAGGAAAGTTGCCATTCAGAATGCACCAATGAATACTGGATTCCATCAATTCTCAGCCACTTCTCCTGTCCCCCATCCTCCCCTCCCCTTGGCTTCTCACTTGGGAATGGAGCATTCAGAGCCCAGAACTGAGCATGCGGGGGATTTCTTTCTTTGTAGGGCTCTGATGGTGTCGCCAATGGTTTACCACTCTGGTTGCACAATGAAATCACCTGGGAGCTTTTACAAAGCTTGATGCCCAGGAGTCCCCCTAAACAAATTAAATTAGAATCTCTTGGGAAGAACTGAGTTGTCCGTATTATTTAAAGCGCTCTAGGAGAAGGCATGGCACCCCACTCCAGTACTCTTGCCTGGAAAATCCCATGGACAGAGGAGCCTGGAAGGCTGCAGTCCATGGAGTCGCTGAGGGTCAGACATGACTGAGTGACTTCACTTTCACTTTTACACACTGGAGAAGGAAATGGCAACCCACTCCAGTGCTCTTGCCTGGAGAATCCCAGGGACGGGGGAGCCTGGTGGGCTGCTCTCTATGGGGTCGCACAGAGTCAGACGTGACTGAAGCGACTTAGCAGCAGCAGCAGCTGGTTTCGATAGGGATAGAGGATTGAGAACCACTGTACAGTGTAAGCTGCTAAGCCTGACATGAACTAGACTTACTTCAGAACAAACATAAGGCAGTAGAAATGGAGACACTCTCTCACAATCCCTCGCTTTCTTCTTCTCTCTCTCTTTTTTTTTGGGGGGGGGGGTGGTCGGGGGGGGGGTGGGACTGAAGTAGTCATTCCTGAAAGAAGTAGTATGTAGCATAAGGGTCGTAGGCTTCCATTCTAGTCTCCTAGCTGTGTGGTCCTGAGCAGGTTACTTGGATGCTCTGGCCTTAAACTTTCTTGCCTGTAGTAATTTCTCCCTCACAGTGACTTTGGGAAGGTTAACTAAGAAATTTCATTTCAATATCTTAGTGTAGTCCGTGGCACATAGTAAGGATTGCCTTATTGTTGTACAGCTCTTAGAGTTTTGAGAACATTTTCATATCTTCTGTTTTACTAAATTTTAGGTACCGTCCTTTGCCATAAGCTAGTCTCTGGAATTTATCTCCCCATTTTAGAGGTGAAGGCAGGAAGGGTGGATTATGGAACAAGAAGTTGCGGGGGTCTGTGTTGGCTGTGAATGGTGTGTGTTGGATTCGGCCTCAATGTGTTGAAATCACAAAAGTAACGATCTCTCAGTTTGTTCAAGCAACTCCTTGATGTTGTAAGTTTCCCTGTTGGTGCATTTTAGAGCCGAGCAGTGTAGTAGAAAGTAATTATATGCCATTTCTAGAACAAGAGTGAGAGTGAAGCTAAAAAGACCATACGTTATTTTGAGCTTGAATCAGTGACTTTGGAGTCACTTTGAGTGTATGTTTGGGTGTGTGTACATGCACACGTGCATATGTGAGTGTTATGGTCTAATATAAACTTAAGAAAAGAGAAGAGAATAAAAAATAGAAAGTCTAAGGGCAGTTGTCAAAGAGTAGCTAAAAGCTCAACCTTTAGATTCGGTCAGAGATGGGTGATCTTATTAACTGTTCCTTGAGAAAGTACCTAATTGGCTCTGACACTTGGTTTCTTCATCTGTAAATTAGGATAATAACAACACTTAATTTATAACATTTTATGAAGGATTAAATTAAGCAGAAGATGTTAAGTACTTAGCTCAGTACATGGTGCATGGTCAACTCACAATAAGTGTTAGGGTAATCAGTCACTCAGTCAATCCACCAATTCATCAGTTAGTCAAAAAACTGGAATTCTGAGTCTGGGCACCTGGCCACTAGCCCCTGTGCTTCTTTGCATATAGTTTTGAGACCTCCATGATGTCAAATTAATCTATATCTACAGTGGTTACCTTTGTTAAAAATTTTCACTTTTCTTCTTCTTAAATGTCACTTGACAGAAGTTAGAATGAAGTCATCCTTGTAGGAAGAAGGAAGATCTAAGGAATTCAGAGATTTACTGTTTAAACACAAATCTAACCTTCACATGGCCTGAGACCAGTCATTGGGTTTTAAGAACTGTTTAGTCCACCTTTTGTATCTGCAGGTTTTGCATCTGTGGATTCAACCAACCGGCAGATCAGAAATTCGATGCATAGTTGGTTGAATCCACGGAGGCAAAATCTGGGGATACAGAGGGCTGACTGAATTCACTGTACTCCAGCACTTTGTATCAGGGACTTGAGCATCCACAGATTTTGGTACTTGTGGGGGCTCCTGGCATCTCCTATGGATACTGAAGGACAAGTGTAGGTAAAAGTTTTCCTTCAATCTGGGCTTTCATCTCTTCAGTTAAGAAGCACACGCAATATATATGTGTACATTTGTGTGTGTGTATATATGTGTGTGTGTGTATATCTAATGCAGTGTTTATGGAGGGATGCAAGGTGACACTGACTTCCTGGTCATTTCCCTGCTTGTTAGATCTGCTGTTTTGTTCTCCCTGTTGCATGTCCGTTGGCCTGTGACTCTTCCATAAAAATGTCCTAATGGCTGACAACACTCTGTGGGATCAACTCCAAAGTGTCGTGTCTTTTGCAACAGCTTGCATGCCAGACAGTAACATCAGAGCTATCCTGAGAGCGGGAGGAAGAGAAGGCTGGCCGTGAATTCTGAGCTGCCTCGTGGAAAGGCTGAGTTTCAGGGCGAGCATCAGAGTCAGGGATGCATGAATAAAGGTGAGGGTCTTGGACTTAGCTTCCTCTGGACCTCACATCCTAGCATTGCCACCAGCTGTGGGGACAGACTGAAATACTTCACTATCACCCAGATTTCTCATCTCTAACTCAGGAGTAGTAATAGTGAAAGTCCTGTGTGAGGATTAAATGAGAGGATCCTTTTAAAGTGCTGACTGCAGCACTAGCTACATAGAAAGTATTTTTCACTTTGACTAATATTTAGTATATTTATAAGGTGATAACTTGTCCTTCGTCTTCTGATACAGAATCAGAATAAAGGGGAGAGATCTAATATATACTGGCCATCTTTTACGTTTGGAAACTTTATGTATTTCTTCAAGTCCTCCCCAGAATACTATGTGATGGGAACAATTTAGTCCTATTGCGCAAATGAACAAATTGAGACTCAGGTGAAGCAACTTGTTTTGGGTCAACATCATTATAAGCTGTAGGCTCTAGATTTAAACTTGATATTCCTGACCGTAATGCCTATGCTTTTTCTACTTAATTGAGCAACATGTATTGAAAGAGATTAAAAAAATGCAACCTGTCTTAGATGTTTACTAAATCCTAGACACAACTGATGATTATGTTAATCAACTGGTTGTAGGAATCACATAGACCCAGCAGTTAACCAAGAAAATTTTCCTTCCCCTTGAGGTTAAACGGTGTAGCAAGAAATGTAGTAGAATCTCCCTCCCTCAGAATTCTTTAAAAACAGGACAGGTAATCTGTCTCAGCCTATTCTATCCCTGCCCTTTGATGGGGAAACAAGAAAAACAGCCTTTTGGAATTTTTTCCTCAGCTCTGCAATATGTTGCAAAAGGCATCAGTAGGCAAAATCTGGGAGTAACTTAGCATATAAAATAGTATTGTTGAAAGGAGTCAGTAGTAATAACTGACATTTTTACAAGTAGTCTAGAGCTTCCAGAGCCCCTTCATGTATATTTTCGCCTGAAACTCACATCAATTAGAGGAAGAAGGATGAACAAGTATTACTATTTCCTTTAATTTTCACATGAAAAAACAAAGGCTTAAAGAACTTAACTAGTATCCCGAGGGCAGTAAGTCACTGAATTCAAGGTTGAATCTGTCTAGCTCCAAAGCCAAAACACTTGATCTAAGACCTCCCTACTCAAAGTGGAACTCCAGCACCAGCAGCCCGGGATGCTCCCCAGAGCTTGTCAGGAATGCAGGATCATTTATCTCACCCCAGACCTGCTGGATCCAAATCTACAGTGTAGTAAAAACTGCCATGTGATTAGAATATTCTCTGAAATGAGCTGATTCTCAGGCAATAACACCTGCCACATTTGTAGCATTAGTATTAAGTATATTACTAAAAGGTCTTCCCTGGTGGCTCATTGGTAAAGAATCCACCTGCCAATGCAGGAGACTTGGATTCAGTCTTTTGGGTCAGGAAGATCCCTTGGAGAAGGAAATAGCGACCCACTCCCATATCCTTGCCTGGGAAATCCCATGGACAGAGGAGGCTGGTGGGCTACCACCTAAAGGCTTGGAAAAGAGTCGGACTCAACTGAGCAACTAAACACTGCAACCATTAAATTACTGAAAGCACAGGCTGGGATAAGTAAGAATACAGTTGTTGTTTAGTCACCAAGTCATGTCCGACTCTTTCCCATACCATGGATTGTAGCCCGCCAGGCTCCTTTTCATGGGATTTCCACTTCCTAGGAGGGCAGCACAGTCCATAGAGTCTTCTCCAGGTTTTAAAGCAGTTATTTCTGGCTCATCTGGAGACAGAATGCACTGAGGCCAGATGCCCTGAATGAGGGGACTCTCTTCCAACAGCATCAGTTCAGTTCAGTCGCACAGTCATGTCCGACTCTTTGTGACCTGATGAACCATAGCACACCAGGCCTCCCTGTCCATCACCAACTCCTGGAGTTCACCCAAACTCATGTTCATTGAGTCGGTGATACCATCCAACCATCTCATTCTCTGTCGTCCTCTTCTCCTCCTGTCTTCAACTTTCCCAGCATTAGGGTCTTTTCAGATGAGTTAGCTCTTCACATCAGGTGGCCAAAGTATTGGAGTTTCAGCTTCAACATTAGTCCTGCCAATGAACACCCAGGTCTGATCTCCTTTAGGATGGACTGGTTGGATCTCCTTGCAGTCCAAGGGACTCTCAAGAGTCTTTTCCAACACCACAGTTCAAAAGCATCAATTTTTTGGTGCTCAGCTTTCTTTATAGTCCAACTCTCACATCTATACATGACTACTGGAAAAACCATAGCTTTGACTAGATGGACCTTTGTTGACAAAGTAATGTCTCTGCTTTTTAATAAGCTGGTCATAACTTTCCTTTCAAGGAGTAACCATCTTTTAATTTCACGGCTGCAATCACCATCTGCAGTGATTTTGGAGCCCAAAAAAATAAAGTCAGTTTCCCCTTCTATTTGCCATGAAGTGATGGGACCAGATGCCATGATCTTCGTTTTCTGAATGTTGAGCTTTAAGCCAACTTTTTCACTTTCCACTTTCATTTTCATCAAGAGGCTCTTTAGTTCCTCTTCACTTTCTGCCATAAGGGTGGTGTCATCTGCATATCTGAGGTTACTGATATTTCTCCCGGCAATCTTGATTCCAGCATGTGCTTCATCCAGCCCAGCGTTTCTCATGATGTATTCTGCATATAAGTTAAATAAGCAGGGTGACAATATACAGCCTTGACGTACCCCTTTTCCTATTTGGAACCAGTCTGTTGTTCCATGTCTGGTTCTAACTGTTGCTTCCTGATGGGCATACAGATTACTCAAGAAGCAGGTCAGGTGGTCTGGTATTCCCATCTCTTTCAGAATTTTCCACAGTTTATTGTGATACACATAGTCAAAGGCTTTGGCATAGTCAATAAAGCAGAAATAGATGTGTTTTTTTGAACTCTCTTGCTTTTTTGATGATCCAGTGGATGTTGACAATTTGATCTCTGGTTCCTCTGCCTTTTCTAAAACTAGCTTGAACATCTGGAAGTTCATGGTTCACATTTGCTGAAGCCTGGCTTGGAGAATTTTGAGCGTTACTTTACTAGCATGTGAGATGAGTGCAATCGTACGGTAGTTTGAGCATTCTTTGGCATTGCCTTTCTTTCAGATTGAAATGAAAATTGACCTTTTCCAACCTGTGGCCACTGCTGAGTTTTCCAAATTTGCTGGCATATTGAGTGCAGCACTTTCACAGTATCATCTTTTAGGGTTTGAAATAGCTCAACTGGAATTCCATCACCTCCGCTAGCTTTGTTTGTAGTGATACTTTCTAAGGCCCACTTGACTTCACATTCCAGGATGTCTGGCTCTAGGTGAGTGATCACACCATCATGATTATCTGGGTCATGAAGATCTTTTTTGTACAGTCTTCCATGTGTTCTTGTCACCTCTTAATATCTTCTGCTTCTGTTAGGTCCAGACCATTTCTGTCCTTTATTGAGCCCATCTTTGCATGTAGTATTCCCTTGGCATCTCTAATTTTCTTGAAGAGATCTCTAGTCTTTCCCATTCTGTTCTTTTCCTCTATTTCTTTGCAGTGATCACTGAGGAAGGCTTTCTTATCTCTGTTTGCTATTCTTTGGAACTTGCTTTCAACTGGGTATATCTTTCCTTTTCTCCTTTGCTTTTGGCTTCTCTTTTTTTCATAGCTATTTGTAAGGGCTCTTCAGACAGCCATTTTACTTTTTTGCATTTCTTTTCCATGGGGATGGTCTTGATCCCTGTCTCCTGTACAATGTCATGAACCTCTGCCCATAGTTCATCAGGCACTCTGTCTATCAGATCTAGTCCCTTAAATCTATTTCTCACTTCCACTGTATAATCATAAGGGATTTGATTTAGGTCATACCTGAATGGTCTAGTGGTTTTCCCCACTTTCTTCAATTTGAGTCTGAATTTGGCAATAAGGAGTTCATGATCGGAGCCACAGTCAGCTCCTGGTCTTGTTTTTGTTGACTGTATAGAGCTTCTCCATCTTTGGCTGCAAAGAATATAATCAATCTGATTTTGGTGTTGACCATCTGGTGATGTCCATGTGTAGAGTCTTCTCTTGTGTTGTTGGAAGAGGGTGCATCATTCAACTCTAAGAAAGTCCCGGAGAGCCAGAGCAGGCTTTCCCCACCCAGTGCTGGTCCTCTTTTCTTTAAAGAGCCAACTGTGTTTCTAAGAAAAGTGTGCTCTCCAGACTGTGCCCCTTAGCTACACAGCACTGCCCCCACCTCTGGAGAAATTGTCCAGAGAAGGCCCAGCGGCCCGCTGGATTTTTGCCCTGACCAGCACGCTGTCTTCTTCCCAGGATGCCTCCCCATCTCCCAGATGATGCTGGTAAGTAAAGAAGAGCACGCTGTAGCACATTTTTTTGCCCTGTTGTAAAAACAAGGAATTTATGAGCATGACTTTTGAAAAGAGGGCCTGGGGAATCATTACCAAAAGCATAAAAGACTAATTTTCCCCATAAAGTGGCAGCAATAAATGTCCTGTAAATATGGGCCTCCACTGACTCTTTCTTCAAAAGCATATTTTTACCCCCAATCCAATAGAATCTATTTCATGTTTAAACAGAGTGAATGGCACAGACTCAGAGGCTATTCTTGTACCTGAAGTGAGGCAGTGTATAAGGCCAAGGGGAGTAATCCGGGAGGATGCCAGTCAGCTCTGGCTGCCTCTAGTTGAGAAAGAGGGAGGGAGGAGGAAGGAAGGAGAATGTGAACACGCAGAAGGAAAACCGGGAAAGGAACAGTGAAGAAAGTTGTCAGTGTGTGGAAGTCCAGAAAAATTCACAATGGTGAAGTGAAGCCATTGCCTCCTTAAACTTTGAGAATCTGGGAGGATTTTTTTCTGTGATTATCAAGCATTAGGAAAAATGGTATTTTCATAATATCTATTTAGGAAAATTAAGCCCAGATTTACAGAGCTATAAGCTCTGTATATTACTTCATCTCCCAATTTGTGTATGTGGCAAAGCATTCGAAACTGAAGGAGTTCTGGAAAACTGAAATTTTCAGTTACTTTTGCATCGTCAGAAGATCAGCAAGCAGGTGCTGAGTTTGTAGAGTGTCAGCCAGGAAGGGGATCTTTTTGCTCTTCTGAGATGCTGAGAGATACGGAAGTGCCGGCAGCGTGTCCATGGGAAGGAGGCGCTGCTCATTGCATGTATATCTCCTAAGTGGGTGGGGGTGGGGAGGGAAGGATGTGCCAGCTGGTGGGCAGGGAGAGGGAAGGAGCAATGTGTTCTTTCACTATCAGTAAGAGAATCTCTATCTGCAGTAATAATGGGTTAAAAAGAGAGAGAGAAACAGATTTGGAAAGAATGTTCAAGATCATTATCTGTGCTATACCCAGAGAGCTATAAATATATCTTTGAGATTTTGCTTTCTGAGGGTGGACAGTAGGGCTGGTTAAGGAGTTCCAGATTGGGAAGATCCAGGGAAAACAGACTCTGGATGGAAGTTATTGGTTTGGAGAAGTAGATAAACATGCTGTTGTTGTCATCTCTCCAGGTTAAAAAACAGTAAGGAGAAAAAAACAGATAAGACCAAGGACTGAGGAGCCAGACACACTGGGTTCAAATCTCAGTTCCACCACTGAGCAGTTGGGTAACTTTAGTAAAGATACTTAATTTGCTTGTGTCTCAGATTCCTCATTTGTAAAGTAGGGATAATAATAGGATTGCTGTGAGAGTTAAAGGGATTTAATATTTGTAAATGGCTTACAACAGTACCTGACACTTAGTAACCTCACAGGTGGTTAAAGCTGGCTTCATATACATTTTGGCTGCTACATTGTTACGAGCTATATAAATAGTTGGCTTTGCATGCTATGCATCATTTCCAGGAGGGTATGTTATAATAGATGGGCTGTGTTCTTTTTCCCACATATATTTTGGAGATATTGTTGACACAGGATTGTGTTTATATATTTAATCAATGAAAAGCACACGTTTCTTAGTGAACTTACTGATACAGGACTCTGGGAAATCTGTCTCACCCACCTCCACTCTCTCATACTCCGGTGCTTTTAAGGTGACTTCACGTTCGATGACCGAGGATTAGGCATGTTCTAGTTCCTGGGTTTTCTAGTGACTATGCTTTAATTCCTGATGCTTGAATTTTGATCTCTTCTACCTTCCCATTTTTGTAGTGTTCAAAACTGTGATCTCTCCTCTGGTCAAAGTGTGCCTTAATTCATGGGTATATTTCTGGTTGCCTTGCAGGCTGCCACCTGCAGGACTCAGGCTTTCTCATTCTATAGTGAGTACATGTCACAGTCTCTTCACTCTCAGTCTCCATTTCTTTCATATTCTTCCCCCATGATATTCCTTCTCCCCCTACACTGGAGTCTGTGGTTGTCACAGGAGAAACCCCTGAGACATTTTATCTGAGAGTCATGTGATGCTGGGAGAGGAGGTCCTTACTAGGGCAGTGCCAGACATGGTGGCAGGGCAGGCAGATGCTGGGGAAAATTACTTCTGTTTCCAGGACTGCCACACTCATGTTTACATCTGGGTGAAGGATGGGAGGGGTGTCCTGCACTTCTGAATCCTGGGAAACAAGTTGCTGAGACATTCTCCAGTAATCACTTGGGTGTTAGTGTCTGCAAGTGCCTCAAACTGTCTTTTGGATTACAGGAGGTTAAAAAGAACAGGTAGCAGATATCCCTCAGCTATGAGAATGTAAACAGTTTTGAAATTGAGAATAAAAAAAAAAAATCAAGGTCTGGATTACTAATCATGATCTATAGGAATAATAGAAGTTTAGAAATTGAGCCAGTCCTGGTGGTGTCAAAGATAAAGTGAGATTTGAAGGGCGAACTTGGTTTAGGTAGGGGTCTTGGGCGGGGAGGAGGAAGCATTCTAGGTGGACAGTGGAATGTGGGGTATGAAGAATGGTGTCCATGTTGGCCCTGAAGGCTCCAGGTGGGGGAAATGGGGATAATAATGGTGAAATCCACTTAGATAATCCTAGTCCTTGTCTGTTTCCCAGGCAAATTCCTGTGTAATATCTGGTTGGAAATGGAATTGTAAGGTTGGAAGTTACAGAACTTTGCTGAAGTAAGATCACACTTTTTCTACTTGAAAAAGTAGAAGTTCTGTGTCTACCCCCAGTGAAGTCAGGAGATTTTTTTTTTTTTTTTTCTGGTTCTTCTGTTCTGGATTCATGGATTCTCTACCTAGAGGAACAATGCTAATTGAGCTGTTCTTCAGACACCTGGGATCCCAGCCTCCATTGCCTGGCTCTGTGCCTCCATTTCCCTCCCATTTAATAACCAAGCATTCCTTTTGTTCTGTCTCATTAACTCCCCCGGGGTCAGAATGTGAGCTCAGGTAGAGAATGTGCAAGACCTGTATCCATGCTCTGTCTTTCCTTCACTTACTTAAAAAGAAGATGGGTCCATCTGTTTGTAGACTATTGGAAGTAATTAACACTTTTCTTTAGCTGGGAGAAAGCACTTGCTAATAGAGTAGGGTCTCTCTTTTTTTAAGACAAAATGAGAAATGCATACATGAGTTGGAATTTGTGCTTTATTATTAGCCATCACTTCCCGCTTCTCAGAGTGCTGTCACCCACCCCCGAGGACCTTCGGCGGGCTGATGTTGGCACCGATTCAGATTACATTAGTGTAAATTTGGCTTTTCCATTGCCTGCTACTTAATAACTATCAGTGATTCTGTCCCCATAGTTTCATTAGCACCTTCTTCCTCCAGGTGCTGACTAGGGGCTGCAGAAAGCCCCCAAGCTTATAGCAATTTACACCTATTGACTCTCCCTGCAGCTAATTCATCTTCATGATCTGTCAGATTCTTCACTCAACTTCTTAACTCTTTCACCACTCTGATGGAGTTAGCCTGTCCAGAGTCAATAGATTTTTGAACCTTATAATAAGATTAGGGAAGCAAGGGACTTTGCCGATCACCTTGCTGACATCTGCTTTCCAGCTGATATAGGTGAAGGTCAGAGAGGTTAAGTAATTTGTCTGAAGTCACACAGGAAGGAGTAGAGTCAGAGTTGGACCTAGTCAGAGCAGACCTAGACCTCAGCTCTCCTAATCCTCATTCCATGTTCTTTCAACTGCTTGACTGTAACTTGGAATCAAGAAGGGACCCCACGACCCAGTCAGCTCTTGGAAGTGTGGTCCCTTAAGATGGAAATGCTGAAACATTGAGAGACGGTATCTAGATTGATCAGTCACATTTTAATATAACTGAAAAAAAAGGTAAAATCAAATGTTGCAGAAACTTTTACAATGCTGTCAGCATGTGTTATCCTCAGGACACTGCATACATATTAAATTTCTGTTGAGCATATTTATTCCTTGCCATTATGGATCAAATGGTCACTCTTGACTCTTTCCTCTTCTCCATATATTTGGACAGTCATTCATCCAGCTGAGCATTGCTTCTTTAAAGTATCTCTCAAATTCTTTCCCTAGTTCCTGCTGTAAAATCTCTCTCCTGTTTCACATCCAATGGACTGCAGCAGCTTTCTAGCTAGTATCCTCGAGTCCTCCACTCTCAAGCCCATAAATCTGTCTTCCATTGTCATCCCAGGGTCAAGGTCTAAACCTGATCCTGTCACTGCTCAGAACGTCTTACAGGTAATGACTTCTCACTTAGTGAATGGTCTCCAAACTGGACTATACAGAGACTTGCCAAAGGGTGCATGTGCATGAGTACATTTTAAGAAATCAATTTCCAGGTCTTCAATATTCAAATGAGTCTGTAAGCACAAGATTCATCTACTTCTAATAAATGAAATGTTGGCTTTTCACCCATTCTAAATCTTACTTTGGAGCATTATCCTCAGACGTAAAAACCTCTGTATATCAAACAACAGGATAAATTGAATTACTGGTTTTTAGAAAAACTTGCTTTAATGATGAATCACTACCCCTTGATCCTGTTGAGCTTCCTGTTTATTCCATCTTCTACATCTCTCTGTTAAGAGTGGAGCTCAGATGTGGTTAGTGTTGGATTGGTCTAAACTCAGAGCAGGCAAAACAGTAAACGTTTAATGATGCCAATTCTTTTGGATGTAACTGAAATGCTTCAGGGACTATCACATTTTTCAAGATAATTATTTTTTAAAAAAGGATAAATATTTTATTTTACATAATTTCCCTCAGATTCAGTGTGCTTTATCAACAAGGTATTTACAGTCTTTTATCAAATCATAAAATATAGTATTTGTTTCATAACCAATTCTCATCTTATTTCATTTTATTACCTGTTTAGCATTTTCTATGTCCTTTTATATAAAAAAAGTAAACCTATGATAAAAAAATTAAATATCTGTAAGGAGTAACATAGTTTTTCCTCTCCTAACATTTTTATTATGAAAAAATTTAAATATATAGAGAAAGTAAAGAATTATATAGTGAATACCTATATGTGTACTACTTTGATTCTTTTTACTTATAAAACTTTTAATATATTTGGGGCTTCCCAGGTGGTGCTAGTGGTCGAGAACCTGCCTGCCAGGAGTTGCAGAAGATGTGGGTTTGATTCCTGGGTCTGGAAGATGCTCTGGAGGAGGGCATGGCAACCCCATCCAGTATTCTTGCCTAGAGAATTCCATGGACAGACACCCACATGTGCACCATGTAGATTCTATAAAACGTTCAAAGTACTTGCCTTGTCACATATCTGTCCGTTCATCTGTGCGTTCATCAGTCCATCTTGTGTTTTCAGTGCAATTCAAAGTGAAATTTGCTTAGTCGTGTCCAATTCTTTGTGACCCCATGGACTGTAGCCTGCCAAGCTCCTCTGTCCATGGAATTCTCCAGGCCAGAATACTGGAGTAGGTTGCCATTCCCATCTGCCGGGGATCTTCCCAACTCAGGAATTGAACCCAGATCTCCCACATCGCAGGCAGATCTTTTTACCAACTGAGCCACCTTTCAGAGCAAGTTGTAAATATTAGGCACATCGTTTTTCAGTTACTTTAGTGGTTATATGCATAGAAAAACTTTGAACACCACATATTATAGAAGAGAACCCAAGCTCCTCAACCTGGCTTTCAGGGGCCTCCATGGAGGGCAGGAAACTTTGGCAGATGGTGGGTTTTGTTGGGCTTTTCTTTTGAGCTTTGTCCTTGGCATTTGCTGCATCCAGTGCTCCAGTGATATGAGACCATTTAAAGTTCCCCTGTACTGAGCTGATTAATGCCTCCTGGTAGCAGAGACTGTTCTCTCTGAATGGGGTCTCCTTCCTGCCTCTCAGCTTCCTTGCTTCACTTCTCTTATCCTTTTAAAACTCAGCCCAAGGGGCACCTCCTACATCTAGATGCCAAAAAACGTTTATTGATCATGATATGGTAAAAATGCTTGCATTGCAAATCAGAAGGTCTTAGAGTAAAACTCTATCCTCAAAATTCCCCTCAATATTTTTTTCTGTATCTCCCACATTTAATTTCAAAGTATCTACTCTTTCCTTCCTATTATCATGTAAGAGCTCCCCATGGCTTGAATCCTCTGTGATTTATATTTGTATTCAACTATATATAATTTAATAATAATAAGTACATTTATAAATTATGTTCATATTTAATTTTATATAAATATGGTATTTAAATATATTAATATTTATAGTCTTAGGTTCCTGGTTTTTTCAGGAGTGAAAGCCAAAGTCTGGGGCCTGTCAGTATCCACTGTGTAGCTTTTCAAAGCTTATCTATTAGTTAGTTTATCTATAAAACAGAGGTTAGAAATACCTGCTCTGCCTACTTCATGATGTTTTCTTAAGGATCAAATATATGTGAAATAGTATTTCCAAGTGCTTTAGGAATAAGAAATGCTGGGTGAGTATAAGATATCTAGGTGTCTATATGTCATATACAAGGAGAGGAGGCATTGCTGGTAAAGGTTAGAGGTCTGGGCACTATGGTTTTTCAGCCTGTGCGGTAATTCTGATCACACCTCCTAACCCCCTTTTTTCTCTCAATTCTCCCACTTGGTAGCTCCTTCCTGTCTAATCCTAGTACCAGCTGAATCTAGTTTGAGAGCCCACCAGTGCCGTGATTCAGTAGACAAGAGTGTGTGGAGAGCCTATGGAGGGGAGCACAGAGGACTCTAATGAGAACTAAATACAGGCCTCAGTGAGTTTTATAGGAAAGCTTCACTACATTTATCTCATGCAAAACCCAGTGAGAGTGATCCATTTCCTAGTGTCCATGTCTGTGCCTATTTCCTAGCCAGAGCAGAACAAAGATATGACACCTCCTTGTATCCCTTGTACTAGGATTCTCTCAGTACATGTGGCAGAAACGTGAAGCAGCTGGTTGAGGCAGTGAAGGCATTTGTTTCTCACAGCATGGAGGGAGGCGGCCAGGACTCCAGATCTGGTTAGTTCAGCGGTGCAATCATTAGTAGTCAGCTTCCTTCTATTTCCCACTCTGCCAGCAATTCCAGACACCACATCCAATATTCACGAGAGAAGAAAGAAAATGGTCTCTTTCTTGGGTCACTTTTTTAAAAAGTCATTTATTTATTTGTCTATAACTTTGCCTGTGCTGGGCCTCTGTTGCATGCAGCCTTTCTCTAGTTGCAGAGACCAGGCGCTACTCTATTGCAGTGTGTGGGCTTCTTACTGCAGTGGGTTCTCTTGTTGCCAGGCACAGGCCCTAGGGTACTTGAGCAATGCATTTGATTGGGCTTCAGTAGTTTCAACACACAGCTTAGAAAATGTGGCTCATGGGCTCTAGAGCTTGGGCTCAATCATTGTGGCACACAGGCTTAGTTGCTCCTTGGCATGTGGAATCTGCCTGGACCAGGGATTGAACCCGTGTCCCCTGCATTGGCAGGTGGATCCTTATCTCCTGCACCACCATGGAAGTCCTCTTGGGTCCCTTTCGAAGATAAAGGAGACTTCAAACCTGTGGTGTCACTGGCCAGATTTGTTTCAGATGTTCCTTCCTGAACAAACCACTGGCAGGAGGAGGGCTGAGGCTACCACGGAAGGCTGCATCCATCAGAAGCCACTGCTGGGTGTGGCCAGCTGGTCTTAACAACTCTTGCTACTTGAAGGGCAAATGTTGGAGAGGCAGGCAACAGCATTGCCTGTATTCCTTCTGTCTAAACTAGCTAGTAACATAAGGGAACTAGAGCAATACTTAAAAAGTAAGGATGAAAAAAAAAAAAAAAAGTAAGGATGGTGCCAATAATTGATGCAAACATGTTTGTTGATTTATTTTCTTCCCTCCTCCCTCCCTTTTCTTTATGATTGGGCATTCTGAACAATTATACTGTTTTAGTTACCAAAATATTAACCTTTGCAATTCCATTAACATATGTTACCCTTTCATTTTATCATCTTAAAATATTTCTCCTTTAAGTTGCTCTCTTAGAACACGAGTCTGCTCCTCTATACTTCCATCATGTGGTTTAATAACACTAGCATAGACTCCTTTTTGCAAAGCTGTTTCTGTAGGCATTTGCTTTCACAATGGAGAGTGAGTAAGCAGAGCTCAGGGGTTATCTAGTCTCATTTCTGTTCTGGGAGCACATTACCAGTGTTTCACACATAGCAGGTGCTTAATGCATAATGTTCAGTTAAAGAAAAGGTTAAATCTATGGCCATGTGCATATGTGGTCAGGAAGTAGTCTCTTTACTCTCTTTCGAATGAATTTAGCAGCCGTGACACTGATTCCTTTTAGATGCTCTCATCAAAGCAATTTTCAGTTAGCCTACAACCTGTCTAAGAATTAAAAGCCAAAAAATTAAAAGGCTCTGTGATTTTCTTAGACCTAAGGATAGATTATCTGCACTCAGCCCTTCCTAATGGTGGATCTGAACCAAATACGCTGGCCACAGTCCCAACGTTTACAATAGACCCCTTCAGAGGCTGTAGCCTCCAGTTTTTGAAAAAGCTTTCCTTGAGATGGAAACAACTATTTTCTTTAGTTTGTGTGGGAGGGGTTGTTTACTTTTGCTACTTCTTTTTCCCTCTTTTGTGCTCATGCAGGGGGCTGCTCTTGTACACCTTGAGTATTCAGTCCCCTAAGCAGGGCTCGTTAAGGAAGCCTGTGCAGTCTTCATTTACCCTGGGATGTAGACCCCAGTGACCCATGGAGGACTCCCTGGCAGGACTCAGGGCATTGACACACTTCCGTGGAAAAGATTTCCACTTCTCTTTGTTTTAGCTTCTTCTCTTTTCTTTAGAATTACCTGTGTAGTGACTTGTAGACACCTGACACGTGAATGTCCTTTACAAGTGATAAATTGAAGGAATAATGGATTCATGATGGAGCCCTGGCAGGTCAGAATGGACCTCTGAAAGCATGTATTCTCTTGTGCTCCTAAAAGTTTGCCAGTGCTTGTTGGGTCTGAAATGTGGAAAAGAAAGTTATTCATCATGTAGCTTCCTTCTCTCCATGGCTGGCCACCCCCATCACTTATCTGGGAGAGTAGGCAGAGTGGTTAGAAGGGGAGGAGGGAGAGCGACATGTGGTCGCTGCTACTCTAATATAATCTGCCCTGCCTGGAAACCATGCTACAAATAATGCTGAGGGTCACAGGCTAACCCAGGAAATTCTTAATCCACAAGATGCCTAGAGTCACAAAGTAGTCCATATTATATAGAACTGTGTTTTGGAATGCTTTTGTGTAATTTATTTGACTTTAGTAACACTGTATGCTAATATTACTATCCCTATTTTACAGATGAGGAATATCTTTAGCTTACAGTGTCTAGCACATCCCAAGTGCTCAATACATGTTCATTGGATGAATCAACAATCAATTGAAACAGTATGCTCTGTATCATACAGTATGGTGGTGAAGCTGGGCCGTGAGGTCTTCTGAGTTTCAGGTTCTGCCCAGGGTTCTTTGCATCTCACTGTTTCTCAGGCTTGCCCATGGAAAGACTTCTATGTTGGAGGAGCATTAGTCAATCAGTTGTGTCTGGGAACACAGCTTGAATTTGCCTAGTAAGACAGTTCTTAAAGACTCTATGGTTTATTGATTGAAAAGAATTTTTTTCCAGATAATTGTAGACTTGCTTGTTGGAAAAAAAAAAATCACAAACAATGCAAATTTATATAAAGTAACCATAGGCTTAATTGCCTTTTACAGTTTCTGTGCATATCTGGGTTTTATTTTAAAGGTTCATGTAAATTTAGCCTTCTACTCCATACTCTCATCTACAAGTTACATTTCAAATGACTCAACATCAGGTACAGCTGATTCTAGGAAGACACCTTGGACCGTGGAGTCCCTGGTGCATCATGGCTTACTAATAGGTGCAGGGAGCATCCTAGTTAGAGAGCAATGGAGTCTTGCCACTGGTCCTGCCTCTCAAGCCAGAGTCTGGTACTAACCATAGTGAGTAATACTGTTCCTACTGGGCAATACATGCTTGTGCGTGTATTACTCGCTCGGTCATGTCCCAACTCGTGTGACCCCACAGACAGTAGCCCGGCAGGCTCCTCTGTCCATTGGATTCTCCAGGCAAGAACACTGGATTGGGTTGCCATTTCCTTCTCCAGAGGATCTTCCCAACCCAGGGACTGAACCCAGGTCTCCTGCATTGCAGGCAGATTCATTACCATCTGAGCCGCCAGGGAGGCCCCATGTTTGGTACTCAACAAATGAGTATTTGGAGCCCTGGCTGGAGCCTGTGTGCCTGTGAGGTTATTGTTGATCTCAGGGTAGGTGAGTTTTAATCTTAAGCTTTTTGTGAATCCCAGATTGCCTGAGCAAGCTATAAAATCCCTCCTTTTCCTCCCTGTGCCCCTCTGGCCACATCTGGAGAAAGGTACATTATGTTGGTGGTGCCTTGGGTTAGCTGCAACGACACCACCTGCTCACGGCTATAAGAGCATCAGGCCACCATTTTGGGCAGTGATTCTCGATCAGACCTCTCTTTCTGCTCCTTTCAGTCAGTCTTGGTATTCCACCCTCATCTCTTCTGATCGCAACTACCCATAAAAGGCAACAGGTAAAGGTCTTTACCAGGAGCACTGAGGGTTACACTTTGCGTTTGCAGTCACACGTGTGTGATCAGAGAAACGAGCCTCAGCCTCAGGTTAGGAGACGGTGAAACAGCCGCCGCCTCCTTTCACCCTCACCTTGGTGTTACCTGCTCTGTCTGTGAGTCAGCTTCTGAGGAGAGAACATGCATTTTCTCACCCTTCTTTTCTCCTCTCGCATCATGCCACAAGTCTAGATAAACCAAGATGAATGGCTCTGATTTCATCGAGGGAGGAAATCACTCTCATTTAGATTGTGAAAGGGGTGGAGGAAGGGAAACAAAGGATTAGTTTGGTGGGAAATAAACTGAGGAATGTCCCCTCATTCCTGACTCAAGAAGATAAGTATTGCACACAATGATGGAATTTTGGATAATCTCTCTGTTTATGTTCTTACACATTTCAGGAAATGGCCTATTTGTCTAGTCGTTGCCTCCCTATTGTGCCAGGCCCGTCACCCAGGCATAACTTAGATGATTAAAAGCAGTGCACATACTAGGGCAACAATAACAGCTCTTCTAAAAATATACATGTTTCCTGGTTTCATTGCATTGGGAGCCAGGAAAATGAACTCTCCTCCCAAGAGAAATAAAAGGGAAGAACAATCAACAACACGATTATAACTCACTTTCCCCTAGCTCCTCTTGTGCATTTTTAGGGTTTCTGGCAAATGTTTTCCTTCTATGCACACTGTCTTGGTACTTTTCATTGAGAAAAGCAGGTACTTGCTGAATTGTGGTCTTGTAATCAGGGGAGTAGGATTTCCTCTGGTTTGTTGTATAAGAAGCTGTTTGAAGTGGTGAGAGCTTGGCTTTAAATTAAGTTATCACTGACAAGCATGAAAAAGTGTTTAATTAATGTAACGACCTTCTGCTAATAAGGGGAAATATGACCTGAGGTATGTTAGAAGAGGCTGCTTTAGAATACAGTGAATTCCTCTAGACAAGCTGGCCCGGAAATACTGATCATCATCGTTGTTGTGTGAGTCACTGGGTTGATGTTAAGGATCTTATAATATTTAAGTCTGTAACTCACCTTGTGAAAGGCAGGTTTTTGTTTTTTTCTTTCTCATTTTACACATTTGGATACTGAGGCTTTGGTCAGTTCAGTGACTTGCCGAGTGTCACAGAGCTTGAGTTCTGCACTCAATTCTGCCAGCTGTTCTCATTATACTACATAAAAGGGCAAGTGTTACTCAGTATTTGTGATAAAACTAAACATATATAGGTGAGTCTTATGTGATGGAACTTGAAGATTTTTAGGATTCATGGCCCAAAATAGCATCTCTGTCAAGTCCTACTATTTGACTTTTAATCCTCTGAATTAAATGCTAACTCTTTAAAATACCTAGAGGAAAAACATATATTTAGACCCTGGTGTTTTAACGTTTGATGCTCAATGTTTTTCTAAGGCCAAACTGCATATGTTCCAAATCTAGAGAAAATAGTAGCTGCTAGTAGGCGGAGATTGGAGAAAGCGATGGCACCCCACTCCAGTACTCTTACCTGGAAAATCCCATGGGTGGAGGAGCCTGGTAGGCTGCAGTCCATGAAGTCGCAAAGAGTCGTACACGACTGAGCGATTGCACTTTCACTTTTCACTTTCACGCATTGGAGAAGGAAATGGCAACCCACTCCAGTGTTCTTGCCTGGAGAATCCCAGGGACTGGGGAGCCTGGTGGACTGCCGTCCATGGGGTGGCACAGAGTCAGACACGACTGAAGCGACTCAGCAGCAGCAGCAGTAGGCAGAGATAGGGCTGATGAAAGTGGGATGGTAGTAGGCAAAGCCACCAGTGAGAAGCAGGGCGGGGAGCAGGACCAGCCACCATGTCACTTTTCTTAACCACTGAAAGTCTCAGTAAATTGATAGAAAAAAACATGAAGGTAGTAGTTTTATAAGTGTCACAAATTGCCAGGAGCTCAGAGTCCAGACCTCAAGTGAGCATCTGAAATGCTGGCAGGAAGAAGGAGAGGTGAGAGTGCATCACCCTGGGGGGCTGGACGCAGCCTTTGTGAGGGGAGCAGGGAGGAGTGGCAGAGGGATGAATTCAGCCTGTTTCCTAAAGCCTCCTTCCAAAGTCCCCCTTATTGTTTCTGTCACCAGCATCCTTCCAGCTGTATTTAGGCCCAGAGTGTCCTTTAGTTTTTATTTCTATACCTTTCTCCAACACACACACACACACACACACACACCCACCCACACACACCCACACACACACCCACCACACCCACCCACCACACCCACACACACACCACACACCACACACACACACACACACACACACACCCACACAC